>NW_005259007.1:0-299 GCF_000412655.1 Myotis brandtii | reverse complement strand
TGACCTCTGGGAAGCACTTGGATCCCTGGGCCCCTGGGTGCCCCCCTCCGCCTGAGTCACGGAGCCCGAGTCCCCACGCAGAGATGCAGTGAGCACGGCCTGATGCCATGGGCAGGGGCACAGCGTGGGCCTCTGGGCAGGCCAGCAGCACCTCACAGAGGTCAGGTGGGTAGTGCGCTCTTTCCGGGCCAGCCTCGCAGATTGGATCCTGCGCAAACCCACAGGGAGCCTAGCCGGCCCCTAAGGTCCCTGCAGCTGCGGGCAGGCTCATCTGGAAGATGCTGCACAGATGCAGGGTG
>NW_005259006.1:0-299 GCF_000412655.1 Myotis brandtii | reverse complement strand
CCTCCCTTCCCTGTCTCCAGACGCTCGCCCACATCGCCTCCAGGGGCGGCTGGATCTCCCTCTTCTGGAGCATCACCTGTCAGCACGAACTGCTCCCTCTTCTCCTCTGCTGCCATGCTACCCTCCCGCCCCCTCACCTCTGCTGCACAGGCCACGCCCGTGCCCATGCCCCTGCGTGTTTCCTACTTGGCCTCCCGCTGGACCGGGCACTTCCTGGGGTAGAGCCTGCATCAGCTATGGGAGTTGCTCCCCGCCCCAGCAGGGCCCCCGCACGCGCTTGCAGTGGAATGAGGGGTCAC
>NW_005259005.1:0-299 GCF_000412655.1 Myotis brandtii | reverse complement strand
TAGAAAATGTACATTACAAATGTTATTTGTTAATTTTTTCAAATTAAATCATTTAAAATGTGGATTCATGGTCTTCAAATCAACTGCAAAATACTCTTTAAGCATTTCCTGAATGACCACAAGGCACTATTGGGAATTTATGAAAGGAATAAAATGAGGTGCTAGACTTAAGGATATTCTTAGATACAAAGAAAACACAGAGTACCAAACTGGATGGTTTAATGATGAAGTTTTCGGTTAGGAAGGATAGTGATGATACCAGCCTGCAGTAGCAATAACATGGCAGAGGAAAAATGGGC
>NW_005259004.1:0-299 GCF_000412655.1 Myotis brandtii | reverse complement strand
GCCAAAAAGAAGGTTCCTCAGAATCCACCAGCCGGAGGCGTGGTGGGGAGAGTAGAAGTGAGGCTGCCAGAGGGACTCCACATCCTAAGGAGTCCTCCACCTGCTGGGACAGAGCAGCCGACCTGCAGGGCACGTTCACCACCGACACCCGTCCGGGACCTGCTTCCCTCCCCCGGGGCCGAGGCAGCGACGGGATGCTGGTGTCCTCACGTGAGTGTGTGCCCCGGGAATGCCGGCCATCCTGTGGCTCACGGAGACTCTGCTCCGATGGGAGAGCCCAGGGTCGCAGGCCCTGCCTG
>NW_005259003.1:0-299 GCF_000412655.1 Myotis brandtii | reverse complement strand
CAAATCCATGCACCGGGCCTCTAGTAAATAAATAAAATTAAAAAACTGAACCCTTTGACCAACATTACCCTGTTTCCCTCATCCCTCAGCACCTGGCAACCACTACTCTACTCTCTGTTTCTATGAGTTTGACAGTTTTTCTTTCTTTTTTAAAGATTCCACATATAAATAATACCATATAATTTTTGTCTTTCTCTGAATTATCTCACTTAGCATATAATACCCTCCAGATTCATTCATATTGTCACAAATGGCAGGATTTTCTTTTTTATGGCTGAATAACATTCTATTATCTATCT
>NW_005259002.1:0-299 GCF_000412655.1 Myotis brandtii | reverse complement strand
TGGGGGGAGGGGAGGGAGAATGGGGGAGTGGAAGAAGGTGTTAGTGTTTAATGGGCATAGAATGTCAGTTTGGGAAGATGAGAAAGTTCTGGAGGTGGATCGTGGTGATGGTGGCACAACTGTGAATATACTTAATGCCACTGGAGTGTGCACTTAAAAATGGTTAAGATGGCACACTTTGTCATATTTTACCACAATGAAAAGGGAAACAGGCTGGGCAGCAATGTAGCCCGTGGGCTGCAGCCTGCGGACCCAGTGTTAGCAGCCGTCTGCAGGTGAGACGGAGGACCCAGGAGAGC
>NW_005259001.1:0-299 GCF_000412655.1 Myotis brandtii | reverse complement strand
TCTCTGTCAACCTTCTCACTTTCTTCTTTTAGATATTTTTGTTCATTTAATTTTTTAAAATTTACTCAAGTCTTACATGTAGTGTTTAAAATAATCACAGAGCAAACTTTTATTTCTGATAGTGTTAAACTTTGTATCCTAAAAAACCACGTGATGCTAAACAACTGGAAATACTGTGTGAAAAATGAACATTTTTTTCTTTTTTGCCATAAAGGAAATATTTTTATTTGACTGCATAAAATTTAGAAACATTTAAATAGCAAAGTATATCTTGAACAAAATAACAAAGGTGAAAAAGA
>NW_005259000.1:0-299 GCF_000412655.1 Myotis brandtii | reverse complement strand
TCTGTGAATCAAGGAGAAATAGGAAGTGATGGCTAATAGGGGCAGGATTTCATTTTGGGATGCTGACACAATCTGAAATTGAGTGTTTACACTGTTGTACAACTCTGTGAATATGCTAGTGAGAAAGGAGCCAAGGTAAACTAAGAAGGAAAGACTAGAATGCTACATTTTAAATGGGTGAAATGTGTGGTATATGAATCATCTATAATAGTAAAAGGACAATATACTAATTAGACCAGACGTCATTCTGGATGTCGTTCTAGACATTCTTCTGGACAAAGCCGGGGCTGCAAGGGAAG
>NW_005258999.1:0-299 GCF_000412655.1 Myotis brandtii | reverse complement strand
GGGTGGGGGTGGGGGGGAGTGGGGATAAGAACACACATGTAATACCTTAATCAGTCCTAAAAAAGAAAGAAAAGAAACCCAGGAACATATCATCAGGTGAGAATTCACACACTCACACTCACGCACACTCAGGCGCACTCACACTCACACCAGGAGAGGGGACTCTGCCCCTCTCAGTGGGAATCACCTCTTATCTCCCAGCCTGACCACCACCTTCTCACCAGCTGAACCAGAGGACAATGATGAGTGACGGGCCTTCTGCTCTGCGAAAAGCGACCTCTCCCTCCTGGACACTGCCC
>NW_005258998.1:0-299 GCF_000412655.1 Myotis brandtii | reverse complement strand
TTAGGGCCTGCTTTTCTTATTGAACGTGATGGAGAGCATTTCCCATTCCATTCGATGGTCTTTGAAAAGATGGCTTATTAAATGCGTTCTGTTTTAGAAATTGTATTTACAGTGAGATAATGACGTGTGCTTAATGCTTTCCATGAACTATCCAGTTTTCATGCTGTTCCCTGAGTGTCCGTCAGCTTGTACAGTTTGTGGACTGGCCTGCCAGTTACTCAGAACAGAAGTAATTTTCATGATCTAAGCACACAAATTAGATATTAATCCCAACCAGAACAAATACAAGTTCAGCAGCG
>NW_005258997.1:0-299 GCF_000412655.1 Myotis brandtii | reverse complement strand
TCTAAGCATCTCTCCTTATTGCTGTCCAAGGTCACACTTAACCACCCTCAGTTTCCCACCTGTAAAATGAGAATGGTAATAATAGTGCCTGCCTCAACGTTTCTGTGGGGATTAAATGAGATTGTGCATAAAATGTACCTCATGCAGTTCCTGGCACAGAGAAGGTTCTCTGTGATGTAAGCTGCTTTCATTATCATCACCATTATTGTGATTAACCTCAAAGCAAATCAATTTCTAACTGCGAAGGACCCCTTATTTACATTACTGCCCTCCCTCCTCTTACTGCTCGGCTAGAGCGC
>NW_005258996.1:0-299 GCF_000412655.1 Myotis brandtii | reverse complement strand
CTTTGTAATAAAAACGAAGTGTAGGGACTCTGTTCTTTCTACTTGTGTTTCTAAAGCAAAACAGCAGAAACCTATTGAGCATCAGTCCTCCGTTCCTCTGCAGTACAGCACACCTGGCTGGGCGATTCTTTAACAGCTCCATTCTCCAGGGAAGGAATGGTTGGCTTGGTTCACCAGCTTGGGCGCAGGCAGATGCATGACCTTATTTTTTCAAGTAGATTAAGCATGAGTTAGCTCCCCCAAATTGATCCGACAGCCCGTGGCTCCCTTTAGAAGTCTCCTGAGTTGGCCCTGGGGTT
>NW_005258995.1:0-299 GCF_000412655.1 Myotis brandtii | reverse complement strand
AAGTTTTCACTGTCACAGGGTAACTAACATCCATGTGATCCCACTGGTGAGGTTAATGCATTTACCACCTGGGTAAGGTGGTGTTTGCCAGGTTCTTTCATTGCAGTGTTACTACTTTTTCCTTCTTGACCCTAGTTTTGAAAGCAAGTCACTAAGTCTAGAACCCTCTGGGGAAGAGAGGGGTGAGGATGGGTGGCAGGAATGACGCTCCACCCCCTGTGATGTAGAATATCTACATATATTATACGGGATTCTTCTGCACACATTTGTCCACTGATTCACTTATTCAGTCATTTATT
>NW_005258994.1:0-299 GCF_000412655.1 Myotis brandtii | reverse complement strand
AAATTTTTCACTCATGCAAGAAATATATGTCTGTCATGGGTCATCTATTACTTTCCTTTGAACAAGGACAGTGTAGAGCTATCTCTATTTTGAGCATTTCAAGTTTTATGGTATAGGTAAAGAGACAAGGAGGACCACAAACTGCAAAGGCCACTTGTTACTTCTATCCACATTTCTTTGGTTGAAGTAAGTCACCTGGCCATTTCCTAATTTTATACTGCAGGGATGTATACTTTTTCCCTAGAAAGGATTACTGCAGGAAGAAAAATTATAATATTTATTTAAATGCAATGTAATTT
>NW_005258993.1:0-299 GCF_000412655.1 Myotis brandtii | reverse complement strand
CGGTGTTGGAGGCCAGGTTACAGCCACCTTAAACATGGCAAGGCTCACTTCTCATCTTAGAAACATTCAGTTTTTCTCAAAAACGTTTGATTTCTATCTGGAGCGGATAGTGCGTCAGCACCAAACTTGTTCTCCGGCTATTTGAAGCACTTATGCTCTCTGTAGGAGTTTCTGGGGAGTCAAACTGTTACAAGGGCTCACAGCAGGGAAAAGGAAGACAGAATTGGTCTGGAGATGCTGCCTGAGGACCAGGCAGAATTACATTAAGGGGTCACCTCACCACCTCCATGCCGAAGGAG
>NW_005258992.1:0-299 GCF_000412655.1 Myotis brandtii | reverse complement strand
GTTAATTTATATATTACTCTTTTATTAGATAGGATGATTGACTATATGACTAAGACCCAAGGAATAAAGCCAAAAAATCTAAAAACAGGACTGGAGTTAGAGAACCGGGATGGTCAGTATTGTTCAGACATTACTGGAGGCCCTTCCATGAATGCTGAGTATCTATCTGCTGGGCTGCTCATGCCATGTGGGGCTCAGCACCCTCTTCTTGAATGGCTGTAGGAGTAGGTGGGGATCTTAAGAGACAAGGGGTGCATATGACAATGGATAAGAGCTTGACATTTATGCATATAATTATA
>NW_005258991.1:0-299 GCF_000412655.1 Myotis brandtii | reverse complement strand
CAAGCATGCCAGAAGTTTCCATTTGCTCTACTGAATCCTTTAGGATCAAACATTTGAGAGAGCCCGGTTAAAAACATGCAGATAATATTCTTTCATATCTTTCTTGCCCTTCAGTCAAATGTCATCTATCTCATCAATTTTTATTTTGCTCTCCAGCCTTTCCATTTAACTATTGCTTTTATTCCCTCTTGATCCTCCTGTCCATTCTTAAGGCAAAAATGAATCTGTTATCCTACATCATAAAAATACTTCCTTTGACATGATTTCTTCTGTCAATACAAGAGTAAGCTGTGTTTAAG
>NW_005258990.1:0-299 GCF_000412655.1 Myotis brandtii | reverse complement strand
AAAAAGTTAATATTTAAATTGCATGAAAATTATCAAATAACTAAACATAAAGCTAAAAGAAGATGTGTAAGCTCTCTTTGGTGAAAATTATAAAATTGTTTTCAGAGACACTTAAGAAGTCCTAAATATAAAGATATTCTATGTTTGTGGATTGGAACCAAAACATTTTTAAAAATGTCATTTCTTGAAAAAGCGATGTATTCCAAGAGGTATTTGATAGAACTGGATTGATTCTAAATATATTGAACAAGCAACTGGCCAACAATAGCCAAGATGGGGTCCTGTTGCCCCTTAACTCC
>NW_005258989.1:0-299 GCF_000412655.1 Myotis brandtii | reverse complement strand
TTTGGGGGCAAGGGGAATGTGGATATTGTGTCAACTCCAAACCTTATTTTGAGAGGAGGGCGTGTAGCGACTCCACAGGCGAGAGAGAATGGTGTCCTCATGGAAAGAAACCAGGCTGGTTGCAGGGATCTGAAGATCAGCCGGGACCTGAGTAGGAGCTCTGGATCAGGGGTTACGTAAGGGGAAAGCCTTTGGGGTTCTCAGACATCTTCACCCTGACTCTCCTTACCTTAGGAAGAGGTTCTGAGGTGAGTTTCTTCAATCAGTGGATATAGGTGTTTAGCATTTTATTTATTGTT
>NW_005258988.1:0-299 GCF_000412655.1 Myotis brandtii | reverse complement strand
AGCTGGCTGACAGGCCAAGGTGGGAAGAGGTGGAACTCAGGGAATTGAGGGAAAGTGTGCTGAATCAGCCCCGGCTCTGGGCATCTAACAAAACTACTCTAGAGGGCAGATTGGCCCCTCCTGCTTACAGTCAAGGCCTGTGGAGACAGACACAATCGGTGGATGGGTGCATTGCTTGGAGCTTCAAGCAGGTTCCTAAAAGCCAACAGACAGTACCCTACCTGATAATAGTTAGCACCTAAGTACCTAACAGGAACCCAGTATTGGCAGACAGAACAAAAAAGTAGGGTCCTAAGCCA
>NW_005258987.1:0-299 GCF_000412655.1 Myotis brandtii | reverse complement strand
AAAAATATCCTCGAGTGAGGATTTAAAAAAAAAAACACAGTCGGAAAGGAGAATTCCCGGAGCATGAGTCATGCCTGTCGCCTGGTGGGTGGGGCCCTGGCCTCGCCCTGGGGTGACTCATTGCCTGTTTTCCTAACATCTGGAGTTCGGAGGGGCCGCCTGGAAACGGGGGGGAGGGGTATCTGGGCTGCGGATCACAAGTTTAGGGGGACACCCAGGCATGGAAGGTTCTACAACTGGAAGGTTTCATCTCTGTGTCCCTGGGGCACCCGTGGGCCCATCACCCGTGACCTCAGGGG
>NW_005258986.1:0-299 GCF_000412655.1 Myotis brandtii | reverse complement strand
ACTAGCATTGGTCACTCTTCTAGATGCCTGTTCTCCACCCGGGCTGCACCTGAAATCATCAGGGAAGCTGTGAGAACTCCTGGTACTCAGGATGGGGCCCCAAAGAGTCCCATGTCACTGGACACTGGACGGGGGGGGAGAAGGGGGGATATGGTGCTGACTTAAAAAGTTCCAGAGGATTCTCATCAGCATCAGGCTGAGGTGTACTACTCTGTATGCCATGCGGGGTCGGTCACAGGATGGTCATACTTCATTCTCGCATCACCTGAGCAGGTTCATGTTACCGAGCTGGTTTATGT
>NW_005258985.1:0-299 GCF_000412655.1 Myotis brandtii | reverse complement strand
GGTTCCTACTCAGTAGCAAACCATGGAGTCCTGGAGGTCACAGAGCCCAGAACAGCCACCTCGATGGCTCAGTGGTCCCTCTGTGCTGTGAACCCCACTGAGCACACACTGGTCCCTGAGAAGGGATCAGCGTCCCCTGGGATGGGCAGGGTTGGGATTGGCCGCCGCCGCCACCACTTCTTCCCTGGCAAGTCCCTTAATCTCCCTATGCCTCGCTGGGCTCATCTGTGACCCACGGGGAATCAATACGCAGAGGATGGCTGTGAGATGTGAAGCTCACATGGTGTCAAACTCTTAAT
>NW_005258984.1:0-299 GCF_000412655.1 Myotis brandtii | reverse complement strand
GTAATAATCTGAACAATAAAGATTTAATTTTAAAAATCACTCTATATGTCTATATAAATTAATAAATGCTCCTTCGATGTTCTGATGGACTTTTAATATTTTGCAGCACATATCACCTCATTTTTCAGTAAACTGATAAACATTTCTATATGTTGGATACTACACAGAGAAACATGGACAATGCTGAACCTATACCTAAAAATTCACAGTTTATAAGATTGATATCTGTTATGGAGTGAATCTATGTGTCCTTCTAAAATTCATATGTTGAATCATTGCCCCACTATAGGGCTGTATTT
>NW_005258983.1:0-299 GCF_000412655.1 Myotis brandtii | reverse complement strand
CTGCAGTCTGGCCTCCCTCTGCAGGAGGCGACTGGGCGATCAGGAGAAGGCGACGCCCCCATCACACTGCTGCTGCTGCCATTGATGGCCACTGCGGCTGCCTGAGCCTTGGCCCTTGTAGCCACTGTGGCTGCCTGAGCCTTACCTGGCCCTCGCAGCAGCAGCTGCCATCCGCAGCTGCCTGAGCCACTGCTGCCTGAGCCTTGGCTGTGAGGGCCGAGGCTCAAGCAGCCGCTGTGGCTTTGTCCAGAAGAACGTCCAGAGACATCCTGTCTAATTAGCATATTACCCTTTTATTA
>NW_005258982.1:0-299 GCF_000412655.1 Myotis brandtii | reverse complement strand
TGATAGACTAAACCAGGGGGTCTCAACGTGTGGTTCCCGCAGCATCAGCGTCTCCTGAATCTTGTAAATGCCAGCACTCCAGCCCCAGCGTGACCCACTGAATCAGCAACTTTGGGGGTGGGACCCAGCAAGGCATTTTAATGAGCCCTCCAGGTGATCCTGGTGCGTGATAAAGGTTGAGCACCACTGTCATATACCACAAATTCTAACCCAAGTCTGTACACCTATCATCCAGTTAACAAAATAGAAAGCTCAGCTGGTGGATGCTGTGTAGTTGGCTGATGGGGCTGACCATCAGA
>NW_005258981.1:0-299 GCF_000412655.1 Myotis brandtii | reverse complement strand
CTCTTCTAACTGCAATACAGACCACCCTCTCCTCTCTATAGTGAGCATCTTAAATTGTGTGGCTTTGAAGAAATGCTGTTTACAAGTTCTGTCTCCCTGTTCACCCACATGTGCCTGACAGGTGACCTATGAGACACATACAGATAAACAAGAGAGACGACAGGCACATGCAGGAAATACAGGCACATGAACAAAATATGTTCCTGACATGACACGACTCGCTCTGACATGGATTCCTTCAGACACAGTGACTCCGTGGTCAAAATTATACCCCTTTACCTACGAGATAATCTACTCAA
>NW_005258980.1:0-299 GCF_000412655.1 Myotis brandtii | reverse complement strand
ATTGGTGACTGGTCATGTAGGCATATCTGCCTGGCTCATACCAAAATTTCAGACTCCCAGAAAGAATGCAGGTATTCAGCATAAACAATATTGTTTGCGCAGTGTGCCATTTTTATCAATTCTGGAAATGAAGGGAAACCTCCTGAAATCCAGGTTCCCAGGTACCAGCCAGGGATTTCCAGGTACCAGCCAAGGTGCAGCATACCTATCTAAGGATAGCACTTTCGGGCCTGCTATGTTATGTCCCTCTTTCTTTAATCATTCTCACGAGAAGTTTATTAATTTTATTTTTCTTTAGA
>NW_005258979.1:0-299 GCF_000412655.1 Myotis brandtii | reverse complement strand
ACCAAATGATTTCACAGGCCTTATATGGCCCGTGGGCTAGAGGTTCCCCACCCCTGTATACACGGCTGGTGATAATGTAAAATAGCCCAGCTGTTTTGGAAAATAGTCTGGAAGTTCTCAAAATGTTAAACCACGTGGTTACCATATGATCTAACAATCCCCAATTCCACTTTTAGGTAAATACCTAAAGAACTAAAAACATATGTACATATGAAAACTTAGAAACAAGTGTTCATAGCAGTTTTATTAAAAGAATAGCTAAAAAGTAGAAACAACCCAAATGCCCATCAACTGATGAA
>NW_005258978.1:0-299 GCF_000412655.1 Myotis brandtii | reverse complement strand
TGTGTGACCCAGGTGTGTCTGCGTCAGGGAGTGTGTGGTTGTGAGCTCAGGTGTGTGTGAATGCAGAGACGCAGGAGTGCACAGGTGTGTGTGTTTGTGGGCATGCCTGTGTGCAAACCAATTTGCAGGTGCTCTGCTGCACCTGCTTGCCCAGGGTGCGGGTGCGGGTGCGGGTGTGGGTGCGGGTGCTGGTGGCGGTGGCGTGGAGCCTCGCTGTGCCGCTCTGGTGAGCCGGCGGCTGGATTTCCCAGCATTAGCCCGAATTTCCAGGGCTTACCACGCAGCCGGCCGCATTACCC
>NW_005258977.1:0-299 GCF_000412655.1 Myotis brandtii | reverse complement strand
TTCTAATTGCAATTTAGAGATTGCCTATATACAGGGAATAATGTAATAATAAAACTGCCATTTTGTTATCATGGTGTCAAGCACAACTAAGTGTTTCCATACTTTATTTAGTTCTCATGACAACTCCATGAAAGTTGTTGCAGATAAGGAGACTCAGACTTTGGCTAGATAACTTGCCCAAGGTCACATCTAAATGGCTGTTAGACTAGATAACAGTATGGTGATTACAAGAGGGATAGTGGGGTGGAGGGAGGTAGGAGACGGTAAAGGGGAGATAAATGGTGATGGAAGAAAACTTG
>NW_005258976.1:0-299 GCF_000412655.1 Myotis brandtii | reverse complement strand
AGGGTGCAGGCTGGGCTGAGGGACACCCCCTCTCCCCTCCCTCCCCCCACTTGTGCATGAATTTCGTGCACCTGGCCCCTAGTATGTATATATACACACATTGTCACATATTCATGCCTTTCAGTTCTCTATTCTATATCTTGAAACTCTACTTGCTGTTTTCTTCCCTTTCACTTCCTGTCGTTATTATTATTATTATTATTATAAACAATTTCTTTTTCTTTCTTTTTATTTATTTATTGTTTAATATATTTTATTGATGTTTTAACAGAGAGGAAGGGAGAGGGATAGAGAGTTAG
>NW_005258975.1:0-299 GCF_000412655.1 Myotis brandtii | reverse complement strand
CGCGACCCACAGGTTGAGAACCGCTGATCTAGAATAATGCTGGGACCGTGGTCGGCACTCAAATACTTGGTACATCAAATAATGAAATTAACATCTCCACGTGATGCCTTCTTGGGGAAGGAAGGGGGCGGGATGGCAGCTGGGGAGGGGGAAAGACAGGAGAGAGGCCGAAAATAAAACTTTAGAAAACACCCCTGGGCGTATCGGTACCCCGTTTCTAGGCTGTGGACGTGGTTTGGGAACAGTAGACGAGCCCTGATCTTGGAGCCCAGTAGACACATTCATTTGTTCAACACGGC
>NW_005258974.1:0-299 GCF_000412655.1 Myotis brandtii | reverse complement strand
TCTGTCTCTGACAGGCTTATTTTACTTAGCATAAATTTATTTTCTCGTTCTTACCTATTGTAATGCTTTTCATCCTTTCTACTTTCAAATATTATTTCTCTTGATAACCATTCTTAATTTCACAAATTCTCTTTGTAGTCATAATTCAAGATAGAGATTATACTACATGTTTTTTTCTTATTAGTTTGTACCATATGATGTTCCTAATATTTAATTATCTTGACAAAATGACTCTTAATGTGGTTTAACCTAATATTTCTTGGTGCTTATATAGAGTTCTAATAAATGTTTATATATTT
>NW_005258973.1:0-299 GCF_000412655.1 Myotis brandtii | reverse complement strand
GGGATTCGAACTCAGGCAGCGGGTCTAATGCTGTTTCAGATGGTTTCCAACAGCCACTGTTCTTTCCAGTGCCCTTTACAAGAGCACCCTCATCTCACGCTGCACAGCATGAAACTTGTGGATGATTGACTGAAGGTACCGAGCTGTCTCCAGATTCGGATTCAACCACACATCTCATACAGTGTGACAACCGCATCCCCCTAACGCTCACCTGGAGGTCAGACCTTGACTGATACAAGCTGTGTTTCATATATGCATATAGTTCATTGATTTCAGAGAGGAAGGGAGAGGGAGAGATA
>NW_005258972.1:0-299 GCF_000412655.1 Myotis brandtii | reverse complement strand
CTGTGGGCCCCTTACACCATAGCTTGAAAACCCCAACCCCGGTGACTTTGATGCCAGGAAAGGAGGGGCCTGGGGAGCAGGGTCACCCGCAAGACTCACCACTTCCTAAATTTTGCTCAGCGGGTCCCTTTTCTGCCTGACAAATGTCCTAGACTTCAGTGCCAGCTGGGAAGTCTCCTACTCTGTGTGAACTCTGACACTCCTCCCACCCCCACGGCAAATTCCCAGTTTCGAGGGCAGTTCTGCCTTCAGTGTATCACCAGAACCACACACGGGGTTTCCTCATCGTGTTATGGTGA
>NW_005258971.1:0-299 GCF_000412655.1 Myotis brandtii | reverse complement strand
GCTGCCTGGCTCTCCCGCGCTCCCTGCTGGCCCAGCTCTTGCCCGCTGGTCAATCGTAGACTAACCAGCCACGGGGCAGGAACTGGCTTCTCTGGTTGACCGTCTTGCCTGTGGCTGGACGAAGCCGACCCCACTTCCCGGGGGCCCAGGGCTCGTGCACACAGCAAGCCTGGAGGCTTGGCCCGAGCAGGCCTGTGAGTCTGGGGCGACATGGGGCCAGTGCGTGGTGGGAAGCAGCGGGTCTCAGACGCAGGCAGCCCTTTCGTTCACTCGACAGACACTAACTCGGTGACCCCGGG
>NW_005258970.1:0-299 GCF_000412655.1 Myotis brandtii | reverse complement strand
CAGCGCTCTGCTCTCTGTCGCCTCAGATGGCACCGGGGTCACCTCAGGCCATGGCCCCGAGGGGAGGGCTTACAACGAAAACAGCCCCCCACCCCCCCAAAATCTGCAGTCACCTCAGTACAGAGCTCGCACGGGACCTTGCAAGATCCTGAGATGAACAAACAGTTAACTTTCATTCCCGAACGGAGGCAACAGTCAGTTCTGCGGACAGCAGGCTCTTGGAGCCGAGCCCCACTTTCTGCGTCCCCTCCACCCCGAGTGGAGGACGCAGCCATCGCTCCCTCCCGTGGCTCTGGGCC
>NW_005258969.1:0-299 GCF_000412655.1 Myotis brandtii | reverse complement strand
CCCCCTGGCCCCCCCCCCCACTTTTTTTTCTGTCTAAACATCATTTCAAAATTTCAAAATCTGAGTGGTAGAAAATTAAGTCAAGCTTATACTCACTCCACCCGTGTCCTTCAAGATGGGGAGGAAGGTATAGACATGAATCTAAGGCACTGAGCAGGCGGAAGGAGGATTGGGTAAGTGAGAAAAGGTTGTTAAAGGGATTTTTTCCTTTCCATTGGTGGGATCTGCTCTTAAAGCACCAAAGGGACTTAGTGGAAGCCGCTTGGGGATTGTAAACCAGGCCCAGTCGCTGGGTTAAC
>NW_005258968.1:0-299 GCF_000412655.1 Myotis brandtii | reverse complement strand
AAAGACCTATAAACATTTATGCTCCAGTGGTCAGAATGACATATCAAAGATAGTAATATATACAGAATTCTTGTCACACAGATGAGGAACTGCCAGACAATATAATACCAGGCAGTTCCTGCTGTGATAGCCCGAGTTACACTTGGAACAAAAATTTTTACATAAAAGGTGTATAAAGTAGGATCATACTATGTTACCTGTTTTAATGGCAGAGGACTAGAGCAGATAGTTTTTTGAGGTCACGTCTAATCCTAAATTACATGATTCTGTGTGCTTTGATCCTTTTAACTGAATTCACA
>NW_005258967.1:0-299 GCF_000412655.1 Myotis brandtii | reverse complement strand
ATAGGAGTGTTATGGTTTGGAATAATTTCAGAGCTGAGTAACATTTCATAAAAGCTGGAAATGGTTATTTTTCTTTTCATCTGCTTTTCACTTTTTCAGTGCTAGTTTCATGGAAGGGAAAGGTGAGACCATAAGTAGATAATGGACATGATGGGCATTTCATATATGAAACAAATGCCAATTCCTAACAAAAATCTATCATTATAGGGAAAACTAGTGATCTTACCATTGATCATTAAAACTGGAAGGACCTTTGAAAATCTTTTTTTATTCCTCATAATGTGGGTCATGGATCACCA
>NW_005258966.1:0-299 GCF_000412655.1 Myotis brandtii | reverse complement strand
CTGAGCCACAGCAACGCGTGGCCGGGTACAGCTAGTAATAAATAAAAGATCAAGATCACATTTTACTAATTTTGCTTGCCCTTACTTGTGACAAAAAGGGTAGAACTTTTTTTCCCACTGAAATCTTTCAGCAAATTTGATGCTTCAAGATGTACTAATTTATCCTGAGATGCTTACTACCCCTCAGCAACTTATGTGTACAGACTTTAAAAGTACACATGCTCCTACTTGACAATCCAAGCCTTATTCTTTCATTACCTAACTCTTTCAAGAATGAGTAATTTATTTTTCTTTTTTTT
>NW_005258965.1:0-299 GCF_000412655.1 Myotis brandtii | reverse complement strand
TAACAGATTCTGATTTAAGAATAATCAGCCATGTATCATAGTTTATGAGCAGTATTTAAAATAATGACTATGATTGTGTTAAGGAATGCTAGATCTGGGACCAAATTCAGCAGGGAATGAGATGCTCCTATATTAACGTTTCTGAGTACCTCTAAAAGTCTTCATTATAAACTAATATTTCTTTCCTTTCATCTTACTCCCAAAGTAAGTTTCTTGGAAAATCTCATTTCTATGTTGACCCAGCTGCTGTCAACATAAAGGGAAAATCAAGTCAAAACGGACCTTTAATATTTGCAATA
>NW_005258964.1:0-299 GCF_000412655.1 Myotis brandtii | reverse complement strand
ATAACAGTAAGAAATTTGGTATGATTCAAGCTATTCCACATTGGTCATAACTGAAAAGATTTGCAAATTTTTAAGGCTGGAAAATATTAGTTGTTTATGCTTACAGGAATTATCCAGAAAAATCATACATATCGTAGATGCAGGAGGAAATGAAAGGTTCCTGGAGCACACTATTTGAATAAATGATAACTATTGTATAGGTAAAGTGACTGGCCTTAGCTATGAGAAAGGATAGTTCAAAAAAGTAAATGGATATAAAGTAGACAAATGTTATGGTGAGAGATTCAGTGAAATAAGCA
>NW_005258963.1:0-299 GCF_000412655.1 Myotis brandtii | reverse complement strand
AGGTATAGGAGAACAAGCAATAAATCCGAGACTTGAGGAGAAGGAAGCCTCCTTTCCTATATCTTTTTACCTCTCGTGTTATTTAATTCTTGGTGCCAATTTTTGCAACCCAGCAGAAAGCAGTAATCAAAAGATTTTTCAAAGTATAAAAAGTCCAGATTAAAAAAAAATGGAATCCAGGCACACTATAGTTGCTAAGACTTGGGACAAAGACTAGAGAACCAGATGATAAGACCAAAGAAAAGGAAACTATAGACACAAACCTGACCTTTATGTGAAGTTGGTCACAGTTTATTGCC
>NW_005258962.1:0-299 GCF_000412655.1 Myotis brandtii | reverse complement strand
TTCCTTTTTTTCTCAGCATTATGTTTTTAAGATTCATCCATGTTACTATATCATCTAGCCCTTTGCTTCTTGCTGCTGCATAGTCCTCCCTGGTCTCCATCCCCACAGCTCATGCATCTACTCTCCAGTGACGGACTCCCTGTGTTTCTTCCATCCATGTCCCATCACTAGAGAGCACTAGCAAATAGCTGCAAAAATGTCCTTTCATGAACTGTGTGGGAGGTTCTCTGGAATGGCTAACCCAGGAGCAGAATTGTTGGTTTCTGTATATATGTGTGTGTGTATATATATATATATAT
>NW_005258961.1:0-299 GCF_000412655.1 Myotis brandtii | reverse complement strand
TAAAAAGGAAATGGCAGGATTATCTAGATTTTGATTAAAGAGTCTCTCTCTTTCTGTGCCTGTTTTGGAAATAATATTTGAGATAACATCGCAACTGGGATAAGGCAAAATTTATAATAAAAATTTCTAAAATAAGTAAACCACATATACGGTAAACCTTATATGTAAATAATATTTCTACATTTTTAAGCATTTATTTAATACATAGTCATTAGCTAAGGTACTTTGTGAGGGCCAAAAGTAGGCAGATGACAAGATCCATGAGATTACAATCATACTAGAGAAATCTTAAATAATTA
>NW_005258960.1:0-299 GCF_000412655.1 Myotis brandtii | reverse complement strand
ATCTGTGGGGTGACTGGCGGGGCCATCAATAACTATTCGGCCACCACACACAAGGGACAAACATTTCTGGTCTTTCCATCATCTGGAATAATCTGTCTAAAAAAAGGAACATCTCTCAATGAGTTGACTTTTTAAAAAATCCTCACCCAAGGATATGTGGGTTTTTTAATTTATTTTTGTTCTTTCAATTAGCAATAATCGTGCCTCGTATAAACCTCATTGGCTACAATCCTGCCATTGCACAAAGCTTGTTTTTTATTTTTATAGACGAGAGAGAGAGAGAGAGAGAGAGAGAGAGA
>NW_005258959.1:0-299 GCF_000412655.1 Myotis brandtii | reverse complement strand
TTTTTTTTGAAACTGTATTCTATTTTATAACCATACATGAAGAATTTCCTACAATTGTATCATTAATCATATCTACAACCATATTCTACTTATCACTCTTAACTCAGTTTGCAAATTCATGTCTTTTCTGTATAGATCACAGTTCAGTACCTTTAGTTTGTTAGACAAAACTAACCTGAGAGAGTGATACTTAGATTGTAGAATATGTACTTCAAACACTGGGTGTAGAAAGTATATGGGTTTTTAATGGCAATTGTAAAGTGTGTGCAACAAAGTAATATTTATGGCTTATGAATTCT
>NW_005258958.1:0-299 GCF_000412655.1 Myotis brandtii | reverse complement strand
CGGTTTCACTGTGGGCATGGCAGTTGCTCGTGCTGTCAGGAGGAATCAAGCTCATCTGCTGAGGAGAGCTGCCAGGGGCCCAGGCACTCCATCCTTACAGGTTCCTGGGCTCCTCTTGGGCTCACTGAAAACTTGGCACCACCTGGTGGGGGATGCAGAGCTTCGAGGTTGGGGAACGTGGAACTGAAGTTGAGATCCCCGTCTCCCATGATTCAGTGACATTCGAAATCTCCATCACTTGTCTTCTTCATGGACACCCTTCACTCTTGCATCTCACCCTCCTGTATGGTCTGATCTCT
>NW_005258957.1:0-299 GCF_000412655.1 Myotis brandtii | reverse complement strand
TATTGTTAAAAGTATTACAGATGTCCCCTTTTTAATTTTGTTGTTGTTGTTGCTGTTTTTCTTCCCATTGATCCTATCCTCTCCGCACCTGGCACACCCTAACCTTTGCCACACGATAGTTTGTGTCCATGGGCTCTGCATATATGCATATATGTTCCCCGGTTAACCTCTCCTCCCCGACCCCCTCACCACAACCTTCCCCCTGAAATTCATCAGTCTATTCCACAAATAGCTTTCTGAGAGGCAGAAATGGTTACTTTCACCCACATCAGCACCCTTTCATGACAGCACTAAAGAGC
>NW_005258956.1:0-299 GCF_000412655.1 Myotis brandtii | reverse complement strand
CTCTCTCTCTCTCTCTCTCTATATATATATATATAGCATATATATTCCATGTATGTGTATATATATGTAAAATATATATTATATACACACATATATATTTCATTGTTTCCTTTACATGATATTCTAAAGTATGCACCCACCACATTTTATTTATCTGATTCCTTGACATACATTTCTCTGACATGCATTCCTAAGAGTGCGATTGCTTGGTCATAGGCTTAATCATATTTAATTTTACTAAATACTGTCAGAATATTAATCAGAATAGCCATATCAGTACTCAGGCCAGCAGTGCACAA
>NW_005258955.1:0-299 GCF_000412655.1 Myotis brandtii | reverse complement strand
CACTATTCTACATCTAAGCTAGGATAAGATGCAAATTTTCCTTTTAGGATGATATGGGGGCAAAATCCTTTTGGTTGTTGAGTTACTAGTACAAGTGTGCTGAACAGCTGCCTTATCCTTTTCTAGAGGAGTTTCTGAGTGGATGATAGTTATTCAAGTTTTATCAAGACCAAATGCAAAAAATAAATGCATTTTCTACACAGAATTCAGAGTTCAACATCAACACTATGGAAGAAATCTAATTAGAAGGCAAAAAGAGAAAGGAAATTTCCTAAGTGAATCAGATAAAGCGGTATGTG
>NW_005258954.1:0-299 GCF_000412655.1 Myotis brandtii | reverse complement strand
GCTGCCCGCCCTGTGGGCGCGTGGGGTGGCGTGGCCACGGCGAGGAGCCTGACTTTGTGGGTCGGGAAGTTTACTTTATCTTTGCTCCAAAGGCCCCCCGTCAGGGGCCCAGTCCGGCTAAGCGGACTCCTACGAGCATCCGTGTAGACTGCGTGTCCGTCTCTGTGCTCCTGCTGAGACCCGGGGACCAGGGGTTCCGGGGTGTGTTTTGTTGTGGGGGGAGGGATCACCTCCTCTGTGTGGAGACACACGTGGTAACCACGGCTTCTGAAGCAGAACGGATTCCTGGTCTGACGGGA
>NW_005258953.1:0-299 GCF_000412655.1 Myotis brandtii | reverse complement strand
CGCCCTTGATCAGCCTGCCCCACCACAATAGGCTCACAGCCCCTCCCCGTGGCTGCCTGCTCCTGATCGCAACCCCCCACCTTAATAGGGGGCAGGGCCAGCAAGCCAATCTTCTGCAGCCCTCCCCCTGCCTGGTCCCACCCCAGATTGGCCCCCCCACCCCGATCAGGGGCAGGGCTGGCCGGCCAACTACCCATGGCTCCTCCCCCAAGCTGCTGGCACCCATTGGCACCCCCACCCCATTCAGGGGAGTGGCCAGCCGGCCCACCAACCACAGCCCCTCCCCATGGCCAGCCCCA
>NW_005258952.1:0-299 GCF_000412655.1 Myotis brandtii | reverse complement strand
ACCCCGGGACCCATGAGCCACCATGTCTTAGGCCCATGATCGTGATCGTGATTGGAAAACCCTGCCACAGGCAATGCGGCACCCAGGGTCCCAGGAGCCGCCTTTCCTGTGTCCCTTGATTGTGATTTGAAGGCCAGGCTTCAGGCAAGGTGGCACCCCAGGACCCAGGAGCCACTGTGCCTGCAGCCTGTGATTTAGATCAGAAAGCCGTACCACAGGCAAGGCGGCATCCCGGGACCCAGAAACTGCCTTGCCTGTGGCCCGTGATCGTGATCGTGATCGTGATCAGAAAGCCGGGC
>NW_005258951.1:0-299 GCF_000412655.1 Myotis brandtii | reverse complement strand
GGATTCGTAACATTCATCTAGAGGCCATGTTCTATCATGAGAAGAACAGAGGCTTGATGACACAGGACCTGATTCTGCTGGCTCTGAGGGCTGTTACCTAGGTGACCGACCTCAGGCAAGGAAGCTTCTTGCACTCTGAGCATCAGTTTCCTCAGCTTTAAAATGGGGATATAATTCTTACCTCACAGGATTGTTTGGGGAATACAATTAGCACTGTATATGAAAGCATCTATTATACTGTCTGGTACAAGCTAAGTGCTCAATAACCAGTGTTTGAGCCTGAAATTTACCTAGGGAAA
>NW_005258950.1:0-299 GCF_000412655.1 Myotis brandtii | reverse complement strand
ACCCTAGGATTCCAGATAAGCTCTCTGAGGATGTGTAGAGATTAAAGTTTTAGTACAAAAATTAACGTTAAAATTGGCAGCAGGCGGAGATGCTATAGAATTTGCTTTGCTACATCTTTTAAATCCGAGGAATATCTGAAGCCATTGTCTCGCCAGCAGCCTTTCACACGTGGCGCTATCATGGCCCAGCCTCCATTTGCAGATGGCGATTTCCTTTCTTTGAATTTGCACTGGCTTGTCATAGTTTTAAAAAACGTTTTATGCAGCGCCAGCAAGAGGCGAGGCTGGTGCGAAGAGCC
>NW_005258949.1:0-299 GCF_000412655.1 Myotis brandtii | reverse complement strand
GTTTTATTTCATTGAAAGAACTAAGATTTAAGTAAAACTTAGATGGACGCACTCCATGTGAATGTAGCAAAACTGCCTGTCAGTCCTTCACGGAAGATCATGGCCTCCATTCGGGAACACTTCCTCTTGAGCCAGGGATGGGGCTTCAGGACGAATGTCACTCAAGGCCAAGGACATCACTAGATGACAGGAAGGTCCAACAGGAGAAACCAGCCAGCCCTCACGTCCAAAGTAAACACCGGGCACATTAGAAGCAGGGTCCTGTCGGCTTCTAATTTTATTATGCCAGGTCATTTTTT
>NW_005258948.1:0-299 GCF_000412655.1 Myotis brandtii | reverse complement strand
TTACCTTGCCCGTTTTATATTAAGGTTCCTTTTACCTATAATTCAAGTGTTACATATATATTTATGGACTATTTCAGTGTCTATCGTTCTGATTTCTAAGAGTATTAACCAATTCAAATAGTGCTCTGAGCTCTATTAGTTTGTATTCTTAAAAAATTTCAATTGTTTCTTTAGAAAGATCATAATTTTGACTGCAGTTCAAACTGTAAATAGTATAGTCATCATTTCCAGGCTGTGTGAACGTGTTATCAGTGTATTTACTTTGTCCGTTTTATATTAAGGTTCTTTTTACCTGTAAT
>NW_005258947.1:0-299 GCF_000412655.1 Myotis brandtii | reverse complement strand
GTAGATCCTAGCCACCAAAATAAGGTAAGAAAAAGAAACAAGACACAGGATCGGTAAGAAATAAAACTGCTTTGCTATTCACAGGTGATGACTGTGTTGAAAAGGATGTACAGATAAAATATCAGAACTGATGAGATGCTTTTGCCCGGCTATTTCATACAAAAATCAATATACAAAATGAATAAGATTTTGAACCACAAACAGAAAATGAATTTTAAACAAGATATTTATAGTAGCACCAGAAAATCTGAAGCAATCATCAGTCTGCAATAGAGAGACCCCGTGTTCACCACCTTACC
>NW_005258946.1:0-299 GCF_000412655.1 Myotis brandtii | reverse complement strand
GACCACAGGGTCCCCACAGCCGCCCTCAGGCCCCTCATGGGTGCTCCTCACAGCCCTGTGTGCGCACCCCCGCACCCTCCTACGCCACCAGTCCCCTCTTCTCCCACCCCCGCCTCCGCGCTCACTTTGCCGATGCACCAGGAATCTCTCAAACTCCACGTAGTTGTGTCTGCAGAGCGTGACCACATAGCCCCGCTTCTCCTCCAGGAGGCCCTCCTGGCTGTTCCAGTGCTCAGCGATGGGCCGCCCCAGCTCAGTCACCGCGCTGAACTCCCCCACGTCGCTGTCGAAGCGCACGT
>NW_005258945.1:0-299 GCF_000412655.1 Myotis brandtii | reverse complement strand
AGTTCCCCGGGAAGTCACGAGGCCCCAACTTGTTTCAAAACAAAGTGCGAGGCAGGAGACGGCCCCGCGTCCTGCCCGCTTCCCACCGGCCCGCTGCCTGGAGCCCCGAGCACAGGGCAGATCCAGGCTGTTCTCCACGCTCCGTTCCTCCACTTACCGGGTCGGAAGCGGGGCTGGACCGACCCCCGAGCGGAAGGGATTCGAGCTGGGTCCGCTTCCCACCAATGGAAGAGGGGCCCGTCAGAGGGCGATCAGTGCCCGAGGCCGAGGTGGAGGCGCTCACCCGGACCTCGGCCAGG
>NW_005258944.1:0-299 GCF_000412655.1 Myotis brandtii | reverse complement strand
TTGGTTTGTGGTCACTCTCTTCAATACCACCTTTGTCATTGCTCCTTGTGTTTTCAGATCCACATAGATGATCCTTCCACTTCCCTGACCCTTCAATTCCTCACCTTCTTTTCCCCAGTGATTTGTCTTCACTCTTCCTCCAACCACTCAACACCATGATTATAATACGGATTCTGGCCACATCACTAATCACTAATTAAAAACCTTCAAAATCTCAATTTGAAGCAATCCATGCTTTTACTATCCCCACCATCACCTATCTGTTTTTCAGATGAATACCTCTAGTACACTGACTTATT
>NW_005258943.1:0-299 GCF_000412655.1 Myotis brandtii | reverse complement strand
AAATAGTGTTTTAAATCCATTGCCTTTGTTAAAAGTAGTTGCACATATATTATTAGATCACTGAATCCTTCTTATTATTCATTATTGTTTAATAACTTTAAGAACATAACATATTGTCCTTTTATATCCTTCATAGATTATTATTATTATTTACTAAAGGAAGGCGGGTCTTTTAAATAAAAAATTAGTGTCAATTTTTATTTAAGATTATCGCTTATGATGTGCTCTGAGTTGTTAGAAGTCAAACTAGTACACTTATTTTTCAATAATGGCTAGAATAAAGAGATAAAAATACATTT
>NW_005258942.1:0-299 GCF_000412655.1 Myotis brandtii | reverse complement strand
TTGTAATCATATCAAGCATCTTCTCATATCACAATGGCATACGATTATATATCAACTATAATAAAAACAATCAGACACATGGAGACATGCTATTAAACAGTGAGTGGATTACCAAAGATTTCAAGGAAGAAGTAAAAAAGACATTCTGAAAACAAGTTAAAATGAAAACACAAGAATCCAAAATTTACGGGACACAATGAAAGCAGTCCTTGAAGAGAAGTTCATAGCACTATGGCCCTATCTCTAAAAAACAAGAAAAACGGGTAATAAGTTATCTAACCCTACAACTTAAAGAACTA
>NW_005258941.1:0-299 GCF_000412655.1 Myotis brandtii | reverse complement strand
GTACAGGCAGGGAGCATTGCACTGCCCCGCTGGGGGTCGCCTGGCGGGTGGACTCTCGGAGGACTATCCGTTTATCCAGCGTTGGCTTCCAGCTGTTAAGAGGCCAGCTGTAGAGTTAGTCCCTGTGACTTTGCTACTAACATCAGCAACAAAGACAATTAGGGAGCACCACAGGTAGGAAGACAGAACTGGGCAAGTAACACAGCATGGCACTGGGTCTCAGAATTGCCAGGGAAGGACTTTTGGTTTGTTCTGTTGAGGAATTTGTGCTCCCACCACCAAGAATTAGCAGTGATTAA
>NW_005258940.1:0-299 GCF_000412655.1 Myotis brandtii | reverse complement strand
GTGGCCTTGGGAAGTGTCTCACTCTGGTCTCCCCTCTGTGGAGTGTGCAAAGCCCGTCAGGGAAGGATGGCTGCGGGAGACTGGGACTGAGACCCATGGTGCAAAAGTGAGGGGTTTGCAAAATGGGAGGAATGACCTGTTTTCTTTCCCAGAATGGAACAGCAGAGGGGGCTCCTGTTATTACTTCTGGGCTTACAACTGCTGATGATGGGGGCGTTACTCTGCCCAAACCACCACCTCCATGGCTTCACCTCCTCCTTGCGCTTCCTCACACAAGACAAGCCGGAGGTGGGAGAAGA
>NW_005258939.1:0-299 GCF_000412655.1 Myotis brandtii | reverse complement strand
ACCCCCAATGACTGATGTGAGGATGGGGCAACCTGGGGTGCCCCCAGCCCGGAGCTCTGGGATGCTGCCTGGCTCCTGCCCCAGTGGCCAGGGCCATTGCTTGTTATGCTAATGAGGGAGGGAGTGAATAATGAATACCCACAAGGCTAATCCTGGGCTGTTTAAAGAATTTCATTTAAATGCAGGCAAGTAGGAAGATAGCAATAATGATTCACAATACCCCTTTTCTATTATTGAGCTTAAAAAATGGTGGAAGTATACAGAAATAAAAATAGATTTTATAAGTAAACTAGAGGCCC
>NW_005258938.1:0-299 GCF_000412655.1 Myotis brandtii | reverse complement strand
TCTGCTTTGGTGGCCTCCATCCATTTCCCCAACTGTCTGCAACATTGGCACCAACCAATGTTTGTTTTCTAAGTGTCTTCAATTGAACAATGACATTCATAGGAGCAAAATGAAGTATAATGTTAGCATTAATATAACTTAGAGTAAACTATGTAATATCTTTAGATTAGTAAGAAAATGAAAACAGGCACACACATATTACTTGGAAAATATTTTTGCAATTTAGTCTTTCCAGCTACTTTTAATCTCACTGCATGAATAATGTCTTATTTCAAACCCTACATTTCACAGTACTCCTG
>NW_005258937.1:0-299 GCF_000412655.1 Myotis brandtii | reverse complement strand
TTTTTTTTCCTGGTGACACCCTGGGAAAAAAAGGATGATGATCAAAATCTCCTTGTAAACATGCGAATGATGAACCTGCTGCCAAACACACTGATGCTATTTGCTAGATGAAAGGTAACAGACAGTGAGCTTCATTTAGGGAATGCTTTCTGCAGGATAGCCTTGGTTTGTCTAGGTTATTATTGTAAATAAATCTGGAATTAGTAGTCTATTGGTAGAATAGAGAATGTTACATAGAGATGTAATTAATGGGATCTATATTTTGGAGATGTTCCAAACCAAAACTTAATCTGCATGCA
>NW_005258936.1:0-299 GCF_000412655.1 Myotis brandtii | reverse complement strand
GGCCGGGGCGTGGAGAGGGAAGTGCGGGACGAGGTGCTCCGAGAGGTGGAGGCTTGGCCAGGAAGCTGGGCGGGGTCGGTGTGGGGGTCGGAGAGGGAGGCGCCGGGAGAGAACGCGCCAGGCTTTCATGTTTAAAAGTATAAGGTGACGAGCAGCCTAAATTTTTATCAGTGGCACATCCTGGCTCCTTGGACCAGCCTGGCCACCCTATCAGCTTGGCGCTGGGCTTGTACCCCCTGTGCAGATGAGAAAACTGATGCTCAGGGGAGGGAAGTGACCCTGCAGGCTCTCAGAGCTGT
>NW_005258935.1:0-299 GCF_000412655.1 Myotis brandtii | reverse complement strand
GTGTGTGTGTGTGTGTGTGTATTAAAAAGTAATAATAACAAATCAGTAAGCACAATAAATAATCCACTGACTGGTTCGTGGCCTCCTGAGTAGGGAAGGACAGAAGTCCAGTTTTAAAAGATCTGGGTACAGGGAGAAGTCTAACATGAAGAATTTCTTTGTCACTAGCCAAGTCTCTTAGTATTGATTGGGGAGACTTCTTTGGGGAGTGGAACCAGGGTTCTCCCCTGTTTCAGCAGTCAAGGTACACAGCCTCAGGGGTCTGGCGACGTGGATCTAGCAAACGCTGCACGACGTTT
>NW_005258934.1:0-299 GCF_000412655.1 Myotis brandtii | reverse complement strand
AGGCAGAGGGGAGCACAGGTCATATTCTTTCCCAGCAGTGGTGGGAAGACACCTTGGTTTGGCAGGTGTGGGGTTGGCAGCCACCTCTGGTCCTTCCTGTGTGAATCACCTGCCTCAGGGCTACAGGCCGTTCTAGTAGCTGGCAGCTCTGGAGTTTGTGGTGGGCACTGTGGGCGTAGCCTCCTGGTGTCCTGAAATCTAGCAGGAACCCTTAGAACCAGCACCGGCCTTCCTGCCTTTAGCCCTTTCAACACAATTCCCCGAATCAACTTCCTTTCTGCTGTAACTACATGAATTGG
>NW_005258933.1:0-299 GCF_000412655.1 Myotis brandtii | reverse complement strand
TTGCGAGCCGCAGTTTGCTGACCACTGGCCTAGACCATGAGAGCAAGGTGAGACAGAGCCAAATGGGATCAGGAACCAATGTCAGAATCCAGGCCTGGGAGATGGGTCACCAAGGAGCACATGGGAGGCTGTATCACCACAAGTCCCCATCCGGCAATGGGTGAGTTGTCTAGAGTAAGATAGTACATCAGCTTCAGTCCAATCTAGAAATGAAAAGAGGAGAAATCATGTGACAAGGCAGGGCCTACAAAAGTATAAAGTGTATTGAGGCCAAAGCCATCCAAAAACAGGTTTGAATG
>NW_005258932.1:0-299 GCF_000412655.1 Myotis brandtii | reverse complement strand
TGAAAGCCTGTGGTGGGAAGAGGGTCAGCCACAGTAGGGAAGGGGAGCGGGAGAAGAGGCACAGCTGGCCTCATGGAGATCTTCTGAGAGCCAACATGTCTACTCACCATAGACAAAACCTGCCAGGTCAGGCTGAAAGGATTCAAGTGTTAGTCATAATCACAAGGAATTTTACTGGCTCTGTGTGATCATGCAGGATCATGAATTTTCTCTGATCCTAGTCAATGATGTACATACTTATCTCCTTCCCCTTGCTCCACAAACTTCCTCTCCAACACGGGGTACCTACTCCTCACCCC
>NW_005258931.1:0-299 GCF_000412655.1 Myotis brandtii | reverse complement strand
TAAGACAAGAAAATGCAATATGGATTTATGTATTTAGATGGATTTTCATTAGTGATGAGTAAGCCTCAGCTACCTGGAAAATTCATGTCGGTGATAGAGCTCATTTCTGAGTAATTCTAGCAAAATGAGACATGCTAATTGTACTTTCCCTGCCAATATCAGTTAAAGGCATGCACAACAACAGGAAAATATGACTATGCATGCGCCTACTCTTGTTAATCTTACTCCTGAATACATCGAGACTGATCATCATTAAAAACACACATATAGCCGAAACCGGTTTGGCTCAGTGGATAGAG
>NW_005258930.1:0-299 GCF_000412655.1 Myotis brandtii | reverse complement strand
TAGCTTTTTGCTAAGGGAATTTAGTCACATATTACACGTGTGGTTGAACACGAACACATTTTTTTTTTAAGTGAAAGAAGAGAAGATGAATGACCAGAAGGCCGGGCCCCCTGACGCTGAGGATCCCTGGGCTGTGGTTTGCGGAGAGGCAGGGCTCCCAGGGCAGGGAACGCGGAGCCAGCCTCTTCCCCCCTCCCAGGCATGGAGAGGTGGTGCCATGGTCTCGCGATCACGTGGGCAGCTTCCACGCTCAGCGGTGGGGCTGTGATTGGTCAGGGGAGGGCCCATTGGCATTTTCT
>NW_005258929.1:0-299 GCF_000412655.1 Myotis brandtii | reverse complement strand
AATTTGGAACAAGAACAGAATTTCAGTCCAGATAGCCATTCTGCCATATTCAACCAAATACAGCTTAGCTACTGTCGGACTAATATTTACCCAACATAGTTATTGGGATAACATCTGTTAAGAGAGCAGATCCTTTATAGACTCCGATTCCAATGCTACAACATAAGGTCTGCTAATTGTCTACTTGCTCAGCTCTAAAGAAAGTGAAAATCCCTTTTAACATGTACACTTGAGAGAAAGGATATGCAATAAATTGCTTGAAAAATACAAATTGGCAGTTAGCATAATTCAAATTTTAG
>NW_005258928.1:0-299 GCF_000412655.1 Myotis brandtii | reverse complement strand
TGAAAGGATGATGGGACCAAACTTGTGTAGAGTCTGGTACACAGCAAGTACTCAATAAATGCACCAAGGAATGACTTACCAGCCTGCGGGGTGTGGAGGAGGCCAGCACTGGCATCTCCTCCCAGACTTAGGGATTTGTGCAAGTCTTCATTCCTGTCATTGTCGCTAATCCCCTTGACAAACCCTCCCTGTGAGTCACCCCACCTCATTGTCCTCCTTAATTCTCCAGAGGAAACCTGGTGGTCTGTCCTGGTCTTAGACTCACTCGGAAGGAGGAGAAATGGGTTGATGTGCTTTTT
>NW_005258927.1:0-299 GCF_000412655.1 Myotis brandtii | reverse complement strand
CTCTCTCTCTCTCTCTCTCTTCCCCTCTCTTTCCCTCCCTTCCTCCCTCCCTCCCTTCCACCACTCTCTATAAAAACCAGTGGAAAAAATATCCTCAAGTGAGAATAAAATTTTTTAAAAAGGTAGACTAGCTTCAAGTTAATTTAATGCAAAGTCTCATAAAATTTCACCAGAGCCTAATTCTCTCTCATTCATTCTCCATCTTCCAAGTTGGCTCCATTCTCAGGTAGATCCTCTCCCTATACTGCCAGGTATCAGCCGTTAGCTCCAGACTTTATTCTCTTGGGGAGAAGTCCAGT
>NW_005258926.1:0-299 GCF_000412655.1 Myotis brandtii | reverse complement strand
GAAGAAAAAGGAGAATGTGCTTACAAAGTATAAAGGCTTGAGAACGTGGACTAGAAAGAGCTGTCCACGGGAGTGCTGCAGAGCTCGGAGGACAGTGGGGGTAAGAACAATGACTTCAGCTGACAAGAGTAGGAGCAAACACTTCAACTATCCAAGGGAAAGCTAACAAACCCCAGAGGGAGAAAGAGAAGCCAGGAGGCCACACTGAGCCAGGGTCCAAACTCTGGCACCCACAAGGCTGTGTGACCTGGGGAAATTCCTTCACCTTTAAAACCTCCTAATCTATAAAGTCCAAGTTA
>NW_005258925.1:0-299 GCF_000412655.1 Myotis brandtii | reverse complement strand
CAGGACCCAGGCTGGCTTCACCCATGTCAGCCACAGCTGCAGGGAACCGTGGGCGGGCGGCTGTGCCCAGGCTGCAGCCGCAGGCGCCTGGGACTGTGGGATGGGCAGCTTGTTCCTCTCCCAGGCCGCAGGCGCAGCCGCTGGTGCCTAGGACCATGGAGCGGGCGGCTTGTCCCTCTTCCAGGCCGCAGGCACAGCCGCTGGTGCCGGGGACCACGGGATGGGTGGCTTGTCCCTCTCTCGGGCCACAGCCCTAGCTGCTGGCGCCCAGGACTGTGGGGTGGGTGGCTTGTCCCTCT
>NW_005258924.1:0-299 GCF_000412655.1 Myotis brandtii | reverse complement strand
ATGTGTGGGACGAACCTGAGAGATGATTTCCTTGATGTTATGATCCTTTATTGTCTGTCCTTCCAATTAATAGCGTCTGCAACTTTTGCTTCAGATTTCCTCTGAAGACAAGGTAGGTTGTCCCCTTCCTTTCACCAGCATTATTCAACAAATGACTACCAGGTATTTTGGGTATTTAAATCTTCTGCTTTGCTTACCTATCTTACCCATTGAAGGCGGGTTTTAACAATTTCCCCATGGGGTGAAACCCCAGTTGCCACAATATTGCTGGCTTAACTCTATGTGCTGCCCTCACTTTC
>NW_005258923.1:0-299 GCF_000412655.1 Myotis brandtii | reverse complement strand
GATTTGCATAGTAGGCTTTTATTATATAGGATGTATGTGTATATAATTCTGTGTTTGTGCGGATGATAGATAAGTAGTCTAGGATTTCTTGGAGCAGGTGTAAGTAGAAACTTGGTGTTGTAGTAATTGTGCATAGGTAATTAAGTTTTGTATTCATGTTTGAAGTAAATTTAATGTTTTCTCCTTCCTTCGGTAATCATTATTTACCGGATACTTGGACTGTGAGACACTGTATTAGGTACTTTGTAATTATTGATTAATTTAACTTTCCTAACAATCTTATGAAACGGGAACTATTA
>NW_005258922.1:0-299 GCF_000412655.1 Myotis brandtii | reverse complement strand
CACACCTTATCAATGTTTGCCCCCTTTGGCTCTAAATTCTTATAGGAATATTTTCTAGGAAAATAATCTAAAATGTAGAAAAAATCAGTTATATAATTTATGGCAAAGTTGCTTATAATCGCAAAAACATTGGGAGCCATCTAATTGTCTAATAGAAGAAAAAATATGTGATGTCCACAAGGTAAAATATTATGCAAATGATACATCTATAATAGCACAGCAAGTGCAAACGATGTAATGATAATTTAAAATATTAATTTAAGAATAGGATGGGAATATATGATAATTTTGTAAAAAGA
>NW_005258921.1:0-299 GCF_000412655.1 Myotis brandtii | reverse complement strand
CTTTGAACAACATTTGGGCAGTTGTCTTTGACCTCCTTTGATTTTGCTGAGTGGAGTCTCTTGCAAAGGGTATCAACCTGAGTTCTCCTTTTGGCTTTTGACTTACCACCTCTCCCAGCCTGCTATGAGGCACATCCCTTTGGGAAAACATCGATTAGATGGTAACTGTGTTCTATTGAAATGAATGCCTGAACCAGGAGGTCTCATGCCTCTTTCGCTGATAGTCCCATTTTGGTGTGGCTTAACTCAAGATGGGAAGTGCCCATCAAAATGCACTTGTAAAATGGAAATGGCATATT
>NW_005258920.1:0-299 GCF_000412655.1 Myotis brandtii | reverse complement strand
AGGGAGTGCGAATGGCAGCAGGTGCTCTGAGAGTGGCATGCTGACGCAGCTGCTAGGCGTGGCGGGACAGAGCGGGCAGAGCTGGCGCTCAGGAAACGCCGGAGAGGACAATGGACCCAGGATGGAGACGTGGGTGATGGCGTGTCCATGCCAGGAGGGACACGTCTGCCCCCTTTCTCTGAGGAGTGGAAGATCTCCTCCCCCATCTGTTGTTTTGGTCCTTGCTGAGCCTCCAGCATCTTGGAAACAAACCTGTGCTCCGTGCTCACCGGTACAAAAATGGGTGCTTTGAGAAGCCA
>NW_005258919.1:0-299 GCF_000412655.1 Myotis brandtii | reverse complement strand
TCCGGTTTAGCAATTAAACATAAAGTGGTTTCAGCATTCACACAGGTTTTTGTGTGAACACAGTTTTCATTGCACTTGGGGAAATACCTCGGAGTGGAATTGCGGGGACATATGGTAAGGGCCTGTTTAACTTGATGAGAAACTGCCACGTTGTCTTCCCAAGCGGTGGTGCCGTTCTGCTTTCCCACCAGCCACGTGCTACAATTACAGACGCTTGGACGCTCACCACCTTTAGATATTGTCACTTTCTTTTAAAACTTTAGTTCTAATTTATGTTAGGTAGTATATGATTGTGGTTT
>NW_005258918.1:0-299 GCF_000412655.1 Myotis brandtii | reverse complement strand
GCTTGACCCTGACTCAGTTCCCACCCAGACATTCTTTCCTCCCTGTCTGGCCTCAAACTTTCAAGGGCACCCCAGTCACAAGACTAAAGGGACACACATACCCTTTCCACCCCAAAGTTGGCAGAACTAGAAAAAAGTGGGGGCTGCCGAGGGGGCTGGCACCCTTCCCAGGGCCACCATGGCGCTTTTCATCTTCCTACCTGGAACAGGTGACCCTCAGTATCCCTGGGCCTGGAGGACCCCCAGCATTAAAGGTGACCCGCCATTTCTCTTGGAGTCACGTGACAAATGTGAACGAT
>NW_005258917.1:0-299 GCF_000412655.1 Myotis brandtii | reverse complement strand
TGACATGTCTAAGAGCGACTTGTTGGTGAGCCAAAGGATGAGAATTTTAATCCAGGTTCTCTGCTCTGAATTCTGTCCTTTCACTGACAAAGCTGCCGCAGCATTGGCTGGGAGCTGGGAAGGGGTGGGTGGCGGGAGTGACCTCAGTGATAAGACTAAGGGAGGCTGAGTCAGGGGCAGGGGCTGGGCAGAGCCTGAAGTGGTTCTGCTGAAGTCGCCTCTCCTCTCTGCCCCGGGAGGCAGCCCTCGGCACCGGGAAAGCCCAATGCAGCCAAACCCTGGCACAAAAAGGGACCAGA
>NW_005258916.1:0-299 GCF_000412655.1 Myotis brandtii | reverse complement strand
GGCTGCAGGCTTGGGTTCTAGTCTTGGTTCAGCTGTGAAGCCTTGGCCAAGTTTCTTAACTTCTCTGGGCCTCAGTTTTCTCATCAGCAAAATGGGCTGTTTCTAGTCCTTGCTTGCCCTCCTCGAAGGCTTGATTTAGGGGATTACTTTGAAGACTGTAAAGCTCTGGGCCCTGCCTTATTAATCCAGTTTTCTGCCTTTTCACCTAGGCTAGGGTGTGCACTCACTCGGCTGCATGGTCACCTGCTCCAGCCCTCTGCTCCCAGCAGGCCGGGCAGGTGCTCCACCCTTAATCCTGG
>NW_005258915.1:0-299 GCF_000412655.1 Myotis brandtii | reverse complement strand
AAACTAGATCACATATTGTTGGGATTGAACAACTGTGGTATGTATTAGCCACTATTTAACTTACAATGGCACTATGACAGGAACAAAACACCAATAGAACATTTATTGACCTACAATCAATCTCTGTGATTGACATATTACCTTTAAATAACTCGTGTATGTCTCAGTGTTGTAGTAGCTATATTTATATTATCAATGATAAAATGTTAAAATCCCCACTAAATTATTTTACTTTATTAACCTATTTACACCAATCATATTGCTGAAAGTAGTTAAAAAGTTTATAGATACATCTTATA
>NW_005258914.1:0-299 GCF_000412655.1 Myotis brandtii | reverse complement strand
AAGTGTCCCTGACTTCTCTAAACAAATTGGCTATTTCTTTCACTCTGAGTATGTTTATTAAGTGTTTCTCTGTATCTGTTTCAATGTTGTTGTTTTTCTATTGTGTCTATCCTCAGCCAGAATTTGAGAATGTCGAACAACACAGTAATGTAGTCATATTCATCTTTGTATTTTCTAATACAGTGCCTCAAATATATTATTGATTGTCAATTCATTCATTCATAAGAAACTCTACTGGGAATGGATTATTGGGCAAAACTAATCATTCTGCCCCTATTTGATCCAAGAAGCCACTTAAT
>NW_005258913.1:0-299 GCF_000412655.1 Myotis brandtii | reverse complement strand
GGTTTTAGAATTTGCTTACCAGTTTAGTAACATTTGAATTTCATCTGGGATCTCATCATAATATTTATGTAGATTATTTTTTAAAAAGAACAAAGCAGTAAGCTGAGTAAGATGCTGTGGACTATTCAAAGAATTCTCTTTCCAAAGACTAGGAATAGTGAAGGTATTTTCAAAACGGATTTTTTTCAGATGAAGCCTCAAAATTCCAGATGGAAAAGATGTCAGTTCATTCCCATCAACAACCAATTTTTTAAGTGACCTGCAAATAAAGAAAACCATACATTAAAAGGAATTTATGA
>NW_005258912.1:0-299 GCF_000412655.1 Myotis brandtii | reverse complement strand
CTTTTAAACAATAAGTTCAACTTTTGGGACTTTTGTTTCTTTATCTGTAATCTAAGAAGAGTGGGCAAGGCCTTTTCATCTGCAAATACCGTGATTTTGAAATTGTACTTTTGTCGTTTTAATATTATAATTATATAGTAATTGTATATGTGTTGAATGTGTATATGTACCTGGTATAAATACATATATACTGTATACTAAATATATGCATATATAGAATACATATGTAAAGACTATACACATTATATGTACATATATAATCAAGATCTTACATCCTCTTTATAAATTGTTCCCTCTTT
>NW_005258911.1:0-299 GCF_000412655.1 Myotis brandtii | reverse complement strand
GGTACCCAAGCACTATTTGTCTGTGACTTGGACACTGAGCCCTCTGCACACCATGGTGGTCAAAGAAATTGGCTCTTGAAGCATACTGTGATTCGCGTTAAGTATTCACTTAAGAAGAGTTTCTGCACTAGAGGTAGAGTTAACATTGTCACAGATAAGCAGCATCATTATATTCCAGCAGAAAAGAATAAAATATTCAAAAGCCTTTCAAGTTCAGAGAGATGTTGATTTGAAAGTTGTAATATATGTTTGCTTCTTTCTACACAAAACAAAACTTGATTACATAGGGTCATGAAAAA
>NW_005258910.1:0-299 GCF_000412655.1 Myotis brandtii | reverse complement strand
TTTTATGAGAGGCAACCATGTCTTGTGAAATGTTTGCCAACTAAGCAAAATGCTCTACATGAACATGGGGAAAACAGCTACATTACTTGAGAGTTTTGTCTCTTTCTCTCTCCTGGCTCCAGACTTCTTCTGGAAGGAAGAAGAGACTCAGAACATCTGCTGCAGAAGTTCTCAGGCAAACTTGTTTACACATTACTTCAAGGAGGACTCAGCACCGAAGGTCTCTCACCTTTCCTCAGGGAAGAGTGCCATTTTAAATCACTAAAAGTAGTTTCACGGTGCTAATGAAAGGTCATTTT
>NW_005258909.1:0-299 GCF_000412655.1 Myotis brandtii | reverse complement strand
GTGTTAGCCTTTGAGTTTGACATGCTTGGCCTAAAGGATTTCACTGCAGAACAGGTCACGGTAGGGAAGAGGTGTGGTCCTGTTATCTCTTGCTGTGTAACAAACCTCCCAAATTTAGTGGCTTAAAACAACAATGATCTCTTATTCTGTTCATGAATCTTCGATTTGGGCAGAGCTTGGCAAGGTCAGTACATGCGGTATCAGCTGGGGTGGCTGGAAAGCTGGGAGCGAGACTCATCTGGAGACTCACTCGCTCACTCACACATCTGGGGATCTCAGCTGGAGCTGTCAGCAGGGGC
>NW_005258908.1:0-299 GCF_000412655.1 Myotis brandtii | reverse complement strand
ATGTCATAAACCTTTCAGGTTGCAGTGGCACAGTGATTCCATGTCTTCAGCAAGCAATTAATGATGTCAATAATTTCAACACTTCCAACAAAGATGTCAGCGTCAGACTGTGTCCCGAAAGAGGTGACTATTTCTAACCATGTTAAGGACATTGTTCAATAAATAAGTAATATACTTCCTTTAGACTTGATTGTCTAAACCCAAAAACATATGCTATTCTGTCCCAGTCTCTGCAATGAAATAATGTCTTTAAGATGAATTCTTCTGTTGATTAAAAACAAAACAAAGCCAAAAAAAAA
>NW_005258907.1:0-299 GCF_000412655.1 Myotis brandtii | reverse complement strand
AGAGATGTCATTAAATATAATAAGTGATCCTGGACTGAACCTTGGGCTAAAAAAATGCTTACAAAAGATATTACTGGTACAACTGACAACATATATGTAGATTAAAGTATTATATAGAAGCTAAATTTCCTGAATTTGATAAGTATGGCTATATTTTATAGAATAACTTTTTCTAAATATTGGAGTTATTTCCAAATAGAAGTGATAGATATCAGATCAGTGGTTGCCTAATTTAGGGGGATGGGGTTGATTAGAAAGAGGCCTATTCTGGATAATGAAAGTGTACTTTATCTTGACTG
>NW_005258906.1:0-298 GCF_000412655.1 Myotis brandtii | reverse complement strand
TGAGGGCAGTTGTGTGAAGCTGGAGTGCTGGACTCAGTATCAGATGGACTGAGTCCTCAAGGTGTAGATTAGCTCTGGGACGTGGAGGCTCACTGGAACCCAGGGCCCCTCGGCGCTGGTGAATGCAGCTTCCTGACGAGCTAGCGCCGTGGGTAGCATTTGCCGTGAGGTGTTGTGAGCCTGGTGCTGCAGGCTGAAGAGGGCTGGGCAGGCTGGATCTGGAAAAACAGAAAGCTGTCTTTTTTATACAGAAGGAAAAATATAAAAAGCCAGTTGGCATTTTCCTGGAGAATAATCT
>NW_005258905.1:0-298 GCF_000412655.1 Myotis brandtii | reverse complement strand
ATCTCCATGTCAGTCTCAAAATATCTCACCACTCCTTCTTTAGCGTGGAGGGCAGTAGCTCTTCCTGCCCCACCTTTTGTAGAGCAACGTGACCTCTAAACTTGCTGGCAAAGGAATTTTTTTAATAATGTATTCACACACACACACACACACACAAACAAACGAACAAACAAAAAAACAAAACAAGAATTTCTGCAAAAGAGATTTTGACAGGTGGTAGTATTTTTCTAGAACCATTTTCATAATCTTAAAGGGCCCTCCCCCAGCACCCCAGGAACCAGAAGGCACAGACTCTGAA
>NW_005258904.1:0-298 GCF_000412655.1 Myotis brandtii | reverse complement strand
AGCAGTTTTATCTCCTACTTGAAACAAACAAAAAGGTTATAATGAATGCATATCCTCTCCTAAACTATTTCAATGTGTTGAATAAATACTTTACCACATGCAGCTAAGAAACCAGCAATTTCTAAGAATTTGTGAGAACTATGTGCTTTAGACTAACATATACATACATTTTTCTACATCTCCTCTTTAGCCTGCCTCTTTTTCAAATTTTAAGCAGTGTGCTACAAGACTTTTAAAACGTGCAATACTCCCGAGTCAGGGGCACTGGCCTTCTTTCCCTTAATTGTCAAACAAAAAA
>NW_005258903.1:0-298 GCF_000412655.1 Myotis brandtii | reverse complement strand
ATTTTTAACACATGCCTCTCAAGCTGGAAGCAGAGAAGGTTATGGGGAACAACTCCAAAAGAGGATATAATGGGAGGATATAAAGTAGCACGCCTTACTTCTGGCCACACTCCATTGGCTAGAAGTCAATAACATAAGCATCTTTAACTGCAAGAGAAGCTGTAGTAAAGTTGTGTACCCAAAAGAATCAAAGAACTTGGATTTGGGTGACCACAAACAGTATCTGTAACAGACACATTCACTTATGTATATTTATTGATAACTAGAGGCTCAGTGCACGAAATTCGTGCACTGGGGG
>NW_005258902.1:0-298 GCF_000412655.1 Myotis brandtii | reverse complement strand
ACTTTATTTTTCCTTCCACTCTTTCCTCCCTCTCTTGTCATTCCTCCTGGAGTCTTATAAAGGGTTAGTTGGATTCCTTCTTTTCCTTTAATTTCTAAGTTGTGTTTCTCTTTTTCTTCTCAATAGCTTTTTTCCTTAATGCAAGTTTACCTCTTTTTTTCCTATGAAATTACCATCTTCTGTGTTTTTTTTATTGAAGTATAATTGACATATACAACATTATATTAGTTTTAGGTGTACAACATAAAGATGCAACATGTATATATATATCACCTCTTGTTTATATCTCTTCCCTCTG
>NW_005258901.1:0-298 GCF_000412655.1 Myotis brandtii | reverse complement strand
GACCACACCAAAGCTCTACCTAACTAGCCACATAGTAGCACACCCAAAGGGAGATTCCAACAGGCACCAGTCCCTGCTGGGAACAATTTCACCTCAGGAGGTAGCCCCTGCATAGTGGCTCATACATGGTGATCAAAGTTTATCCTAATAGTCAGTCAGCCTGAGGATTAACTCCAATCATGAAAGTGCCAACAACATTCAAGACACAACTACAGCAGGAAGGTGACATAACCCACAAGAAACATTTCTGGATCACTGAAACATCATTGATGTTTCTGTCTCTCTCTCCCTTTCCCTT
>NW_005258900.1:0-298 GCF_000412655.1 Myotis brandtii | reverse complement strand
GATGTTTCTCTCTCCCCCCACCCCTCTGAAATCAATAAAACAACAAAAAAGTGAACCCACCAAGGTTTTCCCTACCGTCTGAGAACAGCAATTAACCCCTTCCTTAGCCACAGAAAAATGGCCCAGTAATCCCAGCCCCGACATTTAACCTGGGTTTCCGCCCGCACCGGGTATTGTCCCTGGGAGCTTGTCCCCAAGAGGCTTCATTGACATAACCGCGTGTCAGGCCACGCCCAGCAGCCCATCATGAGATGGTTCTGGAAATCTTCAAACGGCCTTTGGTTTTGTTACAGAAAGC
>NW_005258899.1:0-298 GCF_000412655.1 Myotis brandtii | reverse complement strand
AAAAAGACCTGAACAAACACCTCACCAAATAAGATAGAAAGATGGCAGGTAAGTTTATGAAAAGATGTACAAAAGCATGTGTCATTAGGGAGTTGCAAATTAAAACAACAATGAAATACCACTACACACCTATTGGAAAGGCCAAAATAAAAAACACCATCAACACCAAATGCTGGCAAGAATGTGGAGCAACAACATTCATTGCAAAATGGTACAGCCACTTTGGAAGACAGCTTGACAATTTCTTATAAAACTAAATATTCCTTCTGTATGATTGCCTTTTTTTTATCCAGAAAAC
>NW_005258898.1:0-298 GCF_000412655.1 Myotis brandtii | reverse complement strand
GGGACACATTCTCAATTTGCATTCTCCCGCCCTGGTGCAGGACAGGCAGAGCAGAAGACCTAGCAGAAGGTGACAGATTTGTCACAGATTTGCTGGGAAATCATCCATTCAACCGGCTCTGTTGGCCAGGAAGACTCGATGGTCCCAGGGTGATAACAGCAAGAAAACCAGAGCTAGAGGCATTCACGAGGACAGAGACAGATGGGCACAGCCTACGGGGCCAGCAGTTAGAGGCACCCAGAGGCCAAGGGACCGAGATTCCTAGCCATCGCTCTAGGAGGGCCACAGAAGAGAAGAG
>NW_005258897.1:0-298 GCF_000412655.1 Myotis brandtii | reverse complement strand
AAAAAAAAAAACTACTGTTTATCAGATGACAAACAGTAAGACCTCAATTAGCAAAACATGTAGGAATAAAGCTTTTCACCAACATGATCATACTTAGCAGGAGTAAATGGGACGTTTATTCCTTAGGTCAGAGTGATGTCCTGAGTGATGTTGCCCCAATTGTAGATTTCTTAGAAGGATCCACATTTATTTCAATGGAATGTTAAGACTGAGTAAGAACAGGTCATCTGGAACTGAGAGGGGCCCAGGCTCAAAGTCCCTCAGTAGATTATCCCCCACCTCAAAACAAAGGCAGCCC
>NW_005258896.1:0-298 GCF_000412655.1 Myotis brandtii | reverse complement strand
ACTCTTTAAATTATCAGATGGCTCTCGGGAGATTCCAATAAAAACATTTGCAAATAAATCTCTATCTTGGAATAGCATTAACAGGAACACAAGGTCTGAAAGGTGCCCTGTGCCATAAAGCACGTTGCATCAGCAGATCCTCACGGGGCAAATCCTGGGGACCGAGGATTCCGGTCCATTCACCTGGCTTCTCACGAGAAGTGGGACTCCCCCCTCCCTTAGGTGGGTTCTAACTCTGATTCTAGGGTAATTTTGGAAAGAAACGTTCAAAGTTCTCTACAGACAATACAAAAAAAAA
>NW_005258895.1:0-298 GCF_000412655.1 Myotis brandtii | reverse complement strand
TGGAGGAGGTAACTTTTGAGCAGGGAGGGACGTGACAGGGATGGGCAGGAAGAGGGGACAAGACCAGGAGCTGCAGTGGAATTACGGCCATTAGGTGAGCACGTACTATGTCAGGATTGGCCCACGTGCTGCACGCAGACCGTCTCATCATCAGAATTCTTTTGTTGTCGTGCGTTCTATTTCTTTGCTTTCATACTGATGGTTTTTAACCTTTTCAAACAATGTCAGACCTGGAGAAAATCTGCACATAGAATACTCCAAGGATTGTTTTGTTTTGTTTTTCCTGAAACCACTAGAG
>NW_005258894.1:0-298 GCF_000412655.1 Myotis brandtii | reverse complement strand
GAATACCTTTGGGATTCTCTTTTCCTCCTTTCAAGCATAAAGATAAAATCCCATTACTCTGTTTGATTTCTTATCAGAGATTTAAGATTCTGCAATTATTTGAATTAACTGAAGGAATCCATGCTCAGTGATCGACCAGGGAAGATAGGAACCAGCCTATGGGAAGAGCTGGAAAAGGAAAGAGAGGAGCACAGAACAAACCGATGGTTGCCAGATAGGAGAGGGGGTGGAGGGGATGGACAAAAGGCGAAAGGGATTAAGAAGTATAAATTGCCAATTATAAAAATGGTCAAAGGGA
>NW_005258893.1:0-298 GCF_000412655.1 Myotis brandtii | reverse complement strand
TTTTTTTAAGGATGGAGGTGCTTTCATTTGCCAACCCAGATGCCTACTTGACTTTCTCTACCCTATTCTGTCCCTGAAAATGAGTCTATATGGGTTCTTCTTTGCTTTCTGCCTGCCATATAGGTTTGGCCAATGGGATACACCAAAATTGATGTCATAGGATGAGAGGAGATTCAACTCAGGGTGTTTATTTCCCACAAATCTTTCCATACCAGCTCACTGTGGGCCACTGTGTCCCTTAACACAAACTAACATCAGGTCCACCCCACTCACTCCATGTTCCAGTAATCTTTATTTC
>NW_005258892.1:0-298 GCF_000412655.1 Myotis brandtii | reverse complement strand
CTGCAGGGACTTCAAGCCCAGAATGGGAGGTGGACTCCATGTCCTGGAAGGTTACCCCCCCCCCTCTCTCTTCAGGCCTAGAATTCTGCCTTCAGTAGCTTACCCTGTGAGCTTTCCCTGGAAGTCGTTAGGGAGGAGAAGAAATTCCCTATATTTCTGTCTTTGTCAAGTACTGCCCCAGGACCAACACCCAGGTGGCTATTGGGGATGTGTGCTGGCCTTGCCTCAGCCCCGGGAGTCAGGGCTCCCTGCCCATGTTTCCCCGCTCACAATAACACCAATGCTGCCAGCCTCTGAT
>NW_005258891.1:0-298 GCF_000412655.1 Myotis brandtii | reverse complement strand
ACTATGAGCCCATGCCACAGCTACTGTGGGCTTTGTTCATGTTGATGGAAATGTGACCACTGGTATATTTGGATGCCCCCAAAGCTTGTTTAGACTACATCTTCATGCAGCAGAAAGACCACAAATCCTAAGAGAAGCGGGCAAAAACAAGGTCTCAGGCAGGAGAAATATCTCTTTGCGTCACTTAACATGTGCACTTTGGAAACTTAAAAGGATTTAAATACAATGTCAACCCCATTACCTAGGACACTGAGAAGATAGTCTAGTCCAGTGGTTGGCAAACTGTGGCTCGCGAGCC
>NW_005258890.1:0-298 GCF_000412655.1 Myotis brandtii | reverse complement strand
GGAGGAGGGGGAGGAGGAGGAGGAGGAGGAGAGGTTGAGCACCAAGAGCCGGGAAAGAATTGGGCAGGAGCCCGCGCCCCCCAAACCCGGGGCGCAATGGGTTTCACTAGCGGGTCCTGCCGGTGGCTTCCCTTGGAAACCAGGGCTGCAGGGGCTGAGGTCTCTAGGGGGAGGGGGGGAGGAAGGGAGAAGGGTCGCATTTGCAAAGGGGACCTGCTCACCCAGCCCTTCCTCCCGCGGGAACCCTCAGCTGGCCCTTCAGCCCCGGGAAATCCTGCCAGGAAACCCCGGCCGGTGT
>NW_005258889.1:0-298 GCF_000412655.1 Myotis brandtii | reverse complement strand
AGAGAGAAACATGATGTGAGAGAGAAACACTGATCAGTTGCCTGCCACACACACCAGAACCAAGGATCAAACCCGAAACTTTGGCATATCCGGCTGGTACCCTAACCAACTGAGCAACCCAGCCAGGGCTTGGGTTCAAATTCTGACTTATTTCTTTACTGTTTGTGTAATGTTAGCAAAAGGTTGGCTCATTAAGCTCTAGTTTCTGTTCAATGTGGACCCCATGTGGCTCAATTTCACATTGAGAGAAACAAGGTCTAGTAGCCAAAATTCTTTCCAGAGGAATCCCCATCTTTTT
>NW_005258888.1:0-298 GCF_000412655.1 Myotis brandtii | reverse complement strand
AGCATCAATTGGTGCCTCCCATAGGCACCCCACCCAAGCAGTGATCAAACCAGAAACCTGGATAGGAGTCTTGACTTGAAAAGAACCTGAGACCTTTCAGTGTACAGGAGGGGTACCAGCCGATGCTCCCACCAACTGAGCCATACTAGTCAGGGCACTATTTTGAATTTTTCATTTTTATAACCACACAACTAAAAAGATTAATCTATAATCATTTACATATTATATGTAATAAAGCTGTATGAAGTAAAACACATATGATGTGCTTACAGGCATAGGTGAAAAACAACTCAAGTGC
>NW_005258887.1:0-298 GCF_000412655.1 Myotis brandtii | reverse complement strand
TGTCAATATCTATTGTCATGGGAATCAATTTTCATTAAACTTGAAGCAGTTGTGACATCGGCAGTGTTTTGGTTCAGACACCTGTTCACAGAAAAGCATGATGGGAAAATATTTCCTGACTTGAGTGTTTCTTTTTAAATGTGAATTTTTATTTCTTTTAAATTATTTTAAAATATTTAAACCTTTTTCTTGATCTTAAAGATCGTGTAAATTGGGGTCGGGGAGGGATGAGGGGTGAGTGAGTCTAAGGATAATGAAATAATCAGTGACTGAAACCATTTTCCCATCATCCTTTGTT
>NW_005258886.1:0-298 GCF_000412655.1 Myotis brandtii | reverse complement strand
GGAAGGAGCAGAGGTTCACAAGGTTTGACAGTTCTGACGAATGAATAATGGACCCGTCAGAGGCTGGTTCTCCAGGAGCCATGGATGTAGGTAGGACCCGGAGGGAGGCAGAGCCTTTCTGGGAGAGGAAGGGCGCTGTGATGTGTAAGGGGGGGGGCAGCTTTCAGCCCCCTCCGCGTCCCCCCTGCGGCACAGGGGATGGGGAATGCCAAGACCAGGGGAAGAAGATGGCTCCCTGGAGGTGCCCTTGCTTCCAGAGCTCAGTGTGGGCGAAACACCAGACCAGATCCTCAATTTC
>NW_005258885.1:0-298 GCF_000412655.1 Myotis brandtii | reverse complement strand
TGACATTATGCTGGTATGTGCGGACTTTCTATTCCGCCGGTGAGAGGGGGGAATCGGCCTGCCCTCCTGCAGTGCAGCCCTCTGATGGGGCCCTTACTGCCTGGCTCTGAAGACATTGGTTTGAATTCCGCCCACTATTCAGATCATAACTGCAGCCATCTCCCGGCACCGTGCCTAGCAGACGCGTATATTCATTGAACTGAAGTTATCTCAGTACCTTCATTGGATGACTTGATTGCCCCACTCCCCTTTTTTGTTAATCATGTGCTATATTGTATGCAGCCTGATTTCCTTAAAA
>NW_005258884.1:0-298 GCF_000412655.1 Myotis brandtii | reverse complement strand
TAGATTGTTAGGTAAGTATCCAAGAGAAAGTAAATGGTTTTCATTTAAGACTGATATGATTTGATTTTATCTTAAAATCTCTGCATTTAAAGATTTATAACACAATATCTCCCAATGGCATTTCCTACCTAGGAGACTCATCCATCATCTATAGTACTGTCAACTCCTTATTTTCTATACTTTATTCATTTCTATCACCTTTACAGGTCTTTTACAAAAGGAATAAAAAGAGGTGAAGTTCTTAGTTTGATTTCTACCTTCTAAATTTCAGTGTTTAAGTGTCTGGCTAAACAAGCCA
>NW_005258883.1:0-298 GCF_000412655.1 Myotis brandtii | reverse complement strand
CTCAAATAAAATAACCCTGTTCTCAATCTGTTCTGTTCTATGTTATTTTATTTTTCATTGGCTAAAAGTAGTACATGTTCCTGGGGAAGTAATTCAAACAGCGAAGAAGAGAAAGAAGTGAAAAGTGGAACTACCCTTTCCTCCTCCACCCCTGCGGCTCCTCCTCAGCATCAGCCACAACTAATTGCTTCTTAGGTGTCTCGGAGCTTTCCACGTCAGCACATGGACATGCGCTTCATGCTCCTGACACCTGCACTCCTGTCTGGACAATGTTGAAGGAAAATTTCTTTAACCCATT
>NW_005258882.1:0-298 GCF_000412655.1 Myotis brandtii | reverse complement strand
CTGATGCTCTATCCACTGAGCCAAACCACCTAGGGCAGGAAATGCTCTTTTGATTTGAAACCTTACTCAGACAATTTTTGTTTAAATTGGGTGCATTCTTTTTGTCTTAGTCATGCCTACTTTCAACAGGGCTGTGCTATACCACTAAGCTGAGGTATACTGCTGCACAATGAAGACCGGCATTCAGTTTGAACACTTTTCTCTGATTAAAACAGAATTTTCACCACCAGAAGAATATCAAAATGAAAACATTAAATATTATTTTCAAGCCTTTACACAAGGATTTTATGCATCTGTT
>NW_005258881.1:0-298 GCF_000412655.1 Myotis brandtii | reverse complement strand
AGTTAAAAAAAAAAAGAAATCCCAAAGACCTGGGCCAAGGTATGCTTTTTGTCCTCCTTTGTGTTCCTCCAAAAGCATGACTTCAGATCAAGATTAGAGTGAAAAGAAGGGAAAGGAAACAGGTAAGGGATTGGGACAGGAAGAGACAGCAGCCAACAAAGAATGTATCTTCAAGCTCAATGTAGGCAACCGAAGCTAATCCCAGTGGGGAAACAGTCAGTGTGGAAGAAACACATAGTTATCCCACCCAAGAGACTAGCTTGTCTTGGCACAACAAAATACCAAGACTGGGTAGCTT
>NW_005258880.1:0-298 GCF_000412655.1 Myotis brandtii | reverse complement strand
GGGAGCGGAATTGCCCCCGCTTGAGAGCTGCTGGTCTAGAGTTTAGATGTAGAGAAGTGGGTCTGTTTTGGAGGTGTGATTGGCAAGACTTGCTTATGGATTCCCTGTGGAGGTTGAGGAAAAGAGAGTCAGAAATGAGTCCTACATTTTCAGCTTGCGTACTCAGTGGATTTTAGTGTTGCTTACTAGACATAGATGGATAGGAGGACTGGGGGAGTACAGGATGGGATGGGGTTGTTTTAATTTTTAAATTTAATTTTTAATTACAGTTGACATACTATATTATATTAGTTTCAGG
>NW_005258879.1:0-298 GCF_000412655.1 Myotis brandtii | reverse complement strand
ATGTGCCCTGATCAATAATTGGACCAGCAACCTTTCAGTACATGGGACAACCCCCAACCAATTGAGCCAAGGCTACTTTAGAACTTTTAATTTGTCATCTTTTCCCAAGTTGGGTTTATTTGTTTTGGGTACCCATATGTGCGTACAGAAGGCAAGCTTGTTCCCTCCTGCTTCTGCTGAAGAGCAGACTCTTGCTCACTAGACTGTAGGCTGCATGAGTGCGGATACCGTGATTTGGGTTCCTTTGGATTTCTTTAGGGTCTAGCACAGAGCACACATACAGTATAGGCATCTGGTC
>NW_005258878.1:0-298 GCF_000412655.1 Myotis brandtii | reverse complement strand
TATTTTTTCCTAATGTTTTATTCTTTGAGTGTGGAAGAGTGCGGTGTATATCCTTAGAAGAATGTCGATTGCTTGGTTTTGAAAAGCTTCAGAGTTCCGTTTGAAACTCAAAGGTGTGTCTTATGAATTGAGTTTAAGAGAACTTGAAAGAGTTCTGATAACTTTCCAAGATGAGAAACATACTGATTTCTTAATGTCTAATAAGATTTTCAACCCATTCAACAGGTGTGTTTTAAAAAACGTATTTCTCTGCAAACATGTTTATTGGTTAGAATACTTTTTTACTCTTCTTTTTTTT
>NW_005258877.1:0-298 GCF_000412655.1 Myotis brandtii | reverse complement strand
AAAATATTTTCCTGGAGAATATTTTTTTAGTAGGACTGAGGGTCCCATAATGGAGGCTGTTGTAGGGGTGACTTGGTTGGCTGCTGTGTTATAGAGTGGAGGGAACAGCCAGGAGGCAGGTCTTTATGAGTGAGGTTTTCACATTCAATTTTCTTTGTCTCCGCAATTGACCTGGGTCTGTTTAAACACATTTCAAAATTTGCAGCTTTGGTCTTTGCTTTTATTCAATCTAAAAAAAGATGGATCTCTTACCCTTTGAGCCAGCCTGGAGGGACCTGGAGAGTATTGTGCTGGAACA
>NW_005258876.1:0-298 GCF_000412655.1 Myotis brandtii | reverse complement strand
TGATGCTCAACCACTGAGCCACGCTGGCTGGGCAAGATGAAAATATTGCCTCCCAGATTAGATTGCAGCAATTCTCTTCTTCTCAGGTCCTCAACAAACAATGACCAGGGTTTGGTCATGCAGCAGTTGTTTCATTAACACTTCTGATTAATAGAATTTCAATCAAAGACCCGAGTCTTCCATCAATCCTTTGTTTATCATAGACCCCAGAGAAAAGGGGCAACTGCATAAATTGTATTTCCCATCCATTTTTATGCCTTTAAGTGTGCTGCAGTTTACAGTCCAGAAAAAAAAAAAA
>NW_005258875.1:0-298 GCF_000412655.1 Myotis brandtii | reverse complement strand
TTCATCATTTCTCGGCGAAGCCGGGCAATTTCTTCCTTCGCCTATTTTTTAAATACATAGACAGACTCCTGTTTAACAAGCTTTAGAACAGACATAAAATAGCTATTTACATCCAGCCAGTTATAATCCAAACATATTATCAACAGCTATGAAATAGAATACTTGTGTAATTGTGACTTTATCCAAATAAATGTAAATGATGCCCCCCAAATATGAATGGTATATACAAATAGAAATTTGGTATATAATATCTTTGCCAAAAAATTTTAAAAATTAATTTGGGGGCAGTCAATACTAG
>NW_005258874.1:0-298 GCF_000412655.1 Myotis brandtii | reverse complement strand
GAGGGGTCCCAGCCCCACACCAGGCTTCCCAGTGTTCAAGTTCCAGGAAGAGAAGTTGATTGGCTGGATGAGTTATTGGTTAATTATGCCCTGAACATATCTGAAAAACTGATATAGCTTTTTATGATGATCGGAAAATCAAGGGGGCCACTGAAGCTAAAATAGGAGAACTGCTGTGGTCATGTTTGTGCTTTATAGTGTGTGCTCAGGAGGGTAGAAAAAAGGACTCATTATTTATTTTATTTTTTTTATTATGGTATCTATTTTTTAAAATTTTGTTTTATTGCTTAAAGTATTA
>NW_005258873.1:0-298 GCF_000412655.1 Myotis brandtii | reverse complement strand
AAAAAATGGAAAAAATATTCTCGAGTGAGAATTAACAACAACAAAAAATACATATAAAAAAATAAGAAAGAGGATGCTTGATCTTGCTGATCTCATCCCTAGTTGGAAAGCAGAAGGAGACATTCTGCCTACCTAAAAATATTCTCAATCCTATAGTTTCTAATTAATGAGCAAAAAGGAGAAACTAATTTTGAATTCAAAGGGGGGGGCACCATCAAATGCTTAAGGATTTAAAATATTTTATGTAATTCAAAGTACAATATCTATGTATTTTCCCTCTGAAGCAATCCTTATTTTT
>NW_005258872.1:0-298 GCF_000412655.1 Myotis brandtii | reverse complement strand
TTTTTTTTAAGATGGTTTTTCTTAACAACCTAGGGTCATCATGGGGACCCAATGAGTCATGCTTCACCCACAGCTGGGGATGAGGCCAGCATTTTGGAAGACAGGCAGCAATTACACAAAGGCGAACTCCAAAGTCAAGGGACTGCCTGAGCCTCAGTTAGTTAGAGCTATGGAAGTGGCAGCTAGTGCATACTGTCACTAGTTGACTAGAAGAAATCATCCAGATGATTCACAACATGCCTATATTAACTCGCTGAAAATACCATCTAAATCAGTGGTTCTCAACCTTGGCTGCACA
>NW_005258871.1:0-298 GCF_000412655.1 Myotis brandtii | reverse complement strand
AGGGGGTCAGGGAAGCGGCCGCCGCCAGCGTCCCCGGCCGCGGCTTCCCGGACCCGCACACAGCTTCTGCGATAGGGGACGACAGAAGCCGGGTGCAGGGGCGATCACAAAAGCCAGGTGCGTGGGCAGGAAAGCAGCCTCCGCCAGCTTCCCCGGCCACGGCTTCTGTGATCACTGAAGCCGGGTGCGGGACAGGGAAGCGGCCGCCTCCAGCATCCCCGGCCTCGGCTTCCCTACCCCGCACCCAGCTTCTGCGATCAATGACCCAGAAGCCGGGTGCAGGGGCGATCACAGAAGC
>NW_005258870.1:0-298 GCF_000412655.1 Myotis brandtii | reverse complement strand
ACCTACAGGGTATCGGCGAAAGGAGTGTACCCATGAGTAAGGATGGTTTGCTCTCCTTTGGTAATATCACCGAGCGAAGGCTTAGGAAAGACTGCATGCAAGGGCTGCAGTTAGTGTTACTCTTAAAGAACAGCCACAACCATAACAGGCAAAAATGGTCAGTGAGTAAAGAGCGGAAAGGAAGGCAACTGAGAACATGTATAAATTAAAAAATATGTGGAGGAAAGCAAAGTGAAAGTGCATTAAGTATACCTGGTTTTATCCCTGACTTTCTGACACCATGGACAGAGTCCTGAAC
>NW_005258869.1:0-298 GCF_000412655.1 Myotis brandtii | reverse complement strand
CAATGCAAACTTTTAACATTTAATACTAAATGATCATAATCATAAATTTTGAAAGTACTTTAGCAACATTTAAAATATGGTATTTGAGATGGGTTGCTCTCCTGTCAAAGAACAGGATTATTTTCAAGAAGCAGTATAATGTGGTAGGTAGGCAGATAGATTTATGTACAATATTTGCTGCATTCAAATCCTGGTCCTGCTATTTACTTTTTTTACTTGGTAAATGTGGGCAATTGATTTAATCTTTCTGAGACCCTTTTTTCTTATCTGTAAAGTAGGGTCATGATAGGTAGTGTCC
>NW_005258868.1:0-298 GCF_000412655.1 Myotis brandtii | reverse complement strand
ACCAATGTTGATGCCTAAGGGTCATGTGCTTCTCCCCTGTTACTTGCTATCCTTGCGTAGGAGAACCTCTCAAAGCTCTCGCCGTCTCTGTGAATTAGGATCCTGTACTGAAGGGGGGTAAAATACGTACTGTCTTGGTGATGGTGTCTCTCCACCTTTTTTTCTCAGCCCAAAGACAGCCCAGGTCAGAGGCAGCATCTTTTTTCTTTAAATGTTTAGTTTTTGTCCACACCCTTTTTCTAAGCCTGGTTGTGCTAAGGAACCGTGTGCTGATTAACAGATTGTTAACTGGTGTCTT
>NW_005258867.1:0-298 GCF_000412655.1 Myotis brandtii | reverse complement strand
TTCAGCAAATCCCCTCTGCCCTCTCTGCTCCAGGGAGTTCGGGTGGCAGAGAGGTATAGTGCTCATATGTAGGAAGGAATGAAGAATTGTGTGGCTTGCAAGGGAGTGGAACTGAGTGAAGCCTTAAGATTCTTAACTGTGGTTGTACCTTGGAGACCAGCACTCTTTCTGTAAAGACACTTTGATGCTTGAGAATACAAATGCCAGCTGGTACAACTCAGCTTTGGAAATATATTGACTCTATCCCTCGCACTCATATTAGTGCTTTTGCTTTATTTTTAATCAAAACCATGTATTA
>NW_005258866.1:0-298 GCF_000412655.1 Myotis brandtii | reverse complement strand
TGATGTTATAAATACCCCCATGGCCCTGGGCAGGAAAGAGGTTCCCCACCCCTGCCTTGTCGCCTAAATTTGGGCACTGCGCTCAATCTCTCCTTGGAAATTCTCTTCCTTGGCTCGATTAGCCAAATCTCACTTGACAATTCTATGACGTCATCCAATATTGAAATGGAAGTCCCCTGCCAACGCTTCCCCCATATCCATCCAGCCCACCAATCCCTTGGTCTGGAGGAGTTCTGAACGTGAGTGCTGTCCTCTCTGAGTCCGTAGGTCAGTGGTTCTCAACCTTCTGGCCCTTTAA
>NW_005258865.1:0-298 GCF_000412655.1 Myotis brandtii | reverse complement strand
GGCGCCCGGGCTCCCCGTGCCTCGGCTCCCTGGCACTGGCATCAGATCCTGACCCCCGGCGACCGCCCACTGAGTCCTGCTCAGCGCTGGCCCAGTCCACGTCGAAACAGGACATACAGTGCCAATTAGCGGTGCGACCTTCCTCCGGCCCTGATGACCTTGAAGGAAGGTCACAGCCGACCAGAACCCGGTGCTGCCCAAGCAGTCGCGTGGCCTTGGCCATGGGTCAGGTCTTTCCGGGCACAGCTTCCTGGACGGTCACAGGGGCTCGGCGCCCCTCCCTCCCAGCTGGGACGGG
>NW_005258864.1:0-298 GCF_000412655.1 Myotis brandtii | reverse complement strand
AATACTTTCAACAATAAAGATTAAAAAACACACAATAGGCCAAAGCATTACTGGACCCAGATAAATTAATGGGTGCATGAATTCATTTAATTGGAATCAAAGGACATTATTCCTTACTTTTAGGCTGACAAGGAAGAGAGGCAGTAGGCAGCATGTTTTAGGGTGTGCCCAGATCTGCCAGAGTCCCACAGCTGGTGAGGCCCTACTTTACTGTTTTCATCATAGTGGGTATAAACAGGAGGAATTACAGAATTTATTTCTTGAACTGAATATTTAAAATTTTGGTCGGAATAGATGA
>NW_005258863.1:0-298 GCF_000412655.1 Myotis brandtii | reverse complement strand
GAGGATGCCCTGGATGACTGCAAGTCCCAGAATGAGACACAGAAAGAAGAGACCTAAACCCAACATACAGCTTAAAGCCATGCCCTTCCCTTCCACTGTGAGCTAACTTGTAGATCCACAAGCAAGAGCAATCAATGTTTATTATTATAAGCCCCTGAGATTTGAGAGTAGTTTATTATATAGCATTATCATAGCAAAATGCTAAATAATATATCCTATTTGTATTCAGATCATTCCTCCCCTTGCCTCTGCTCCTATTGGGGCATGAGGAGGGCTAACCCTGCCTGCATTTTATAGG
>NW_005258862.1:0-298 GCF_000412655.1 Myotis brandtii | reverse complement strand
GATTGACCTCCATATACTGTGTGGATGCCATGATCATTTCTTTTAGCAGTTTTCTTCCAAAAGACAAGAAAACTGTTCCCAGGATTTTGATGCTACAAACAATTCACAGATTAGACCTTTCCAGAAGACCTGCTGAGTGGGGCATGCTGAATGAGGAAAGGGGCGGGGCAGATGGGGAACGAGGAAACGGGGCTGGCGGATAGCCTGAGACACATGCAGCTTCTCAGACCACAGGAAGAATCTTAAATATCTGTAGGTTTCCCCCTCCTTTGACAAAGCCCAGGGAAATTGTGGTACC
>NW_005258861.1:0-298 GCF_000412655.1 Myotis brandtii | reverse complement strand
AAAAAAAAGTTTGCAGCTCCTATATACTGGTTTATTTTTATGTAATACACATGTTCTACTCTACCAAAATAAAATATGAATTAACATATATTAATACTCAGGTTCTACTTCATAACATAAGCCAATGATTCAAAGATCAGCTTTAAAATTCAGAGATTTCCCCCAATGCTTGGAATTACTGAGGGTTTCTACTGTGTAAGAAAGCTACCAAAGATATGTGAATCTAAATAGAAGTGCATTTGGGGCAAATTAGAATAACTATGTCATCCACCAATTTCATAAAAAACGTTCTACTGAA
>NW_005258860.1:0-298 GCF_000412655.1 Myotis brandtii | reverse complement strand
AAAAAAATAGGATACATTTGGTTTGGTATGAATTATTGTGTTAGCATGTGTCATTTATGTTGGCCCACCAGGTTTTCTATTTATCCCTTGATAGAATGGTTGCCTTCAATGAAATTTAAATTTAAATAAGAATAATTTTCTTTTGAAGTACTAAAAACTATTAAATATAAACATTGAATATGAAATAGATCCACTGAAAAATAAGTATATACAAACATAATAGATGGAATATGTGTTTCACTTGAAATTATTAATATTTATAATGTTTTGCCCTAACTGGTTTGGCTCAGTGGATAGA
>NW_005258859.1:0-298 GCF_000412655.1 Myotis brandtii | reverse complement strand
CTCTCCCTCTCTCTCCCTACCCCAATTTTAGTCTTCCTATTAGCATACAGACCTGCTGTTCTCTCAAATTAAAAAATACAAGCATGTGAGCCCACACCCCTCCTGAGGTCCACCATCCCTGCCCCTCCGTAGCTTCGTGGTCTGGGGTGCTCTCTGTATCTGCCGTTCCTCGTGTCCCAGTCACTTGTCCGCACTCCGGCGCTCTGTGTCCACTGTTCCAGGAGAACCAGGTCCCACAAGCCCCCTGGAAGCTACTCTTGGCCCCACCGCCCTTCCTTCTGTCCTGTGACCACCTTCC
>NW_005258858.1:0-298 GCF_000412655.1 Myotis brandtii | reverse complement strand
GAGGCAGGAGGGGAGGATGGAGATGGGATTCGGTGTTGAGAGAAGTAATCAAGGTAAAACTCATACAGGAGGGAGCTATGATTGGTGGTTAACCAGAGCTGCACTGGTGTACAGGAAAGGAACACTGGGGTGTGAGTGCTGATCTGTATGTGCTGCCGGCCGCAGTAACAGTCAAGGATGCTGGTGCCTTACAGGCCACTTCAGAGGCCAATGAGATACAAGCTCGCTCGACAGGTTTACTCCTTCTTTCTTTATTTATTATTTTAAAATCCTCACCTGAGGATATATTTATATTGAT
>NW_005258857.1:0-298 GCF_000412655.1 Myotis brandtii | reverse complement strand
CCTTCCTCTCTGAAATTGATAAAAATATATTTAAAAATAGAGGTTTCTTTCCACTGAGGGAAGAAGCCATAACATGATGACTATAACCTCTGTTTTATTAACATGTGCACATGTGAGAGGAACCTAAATTAATTAGTCCAGATGGGATGAGATTTCTGATAAGGGATAGGCATGAACAAGAAAGAAAAGACAAGAAAACAAGATGGAACAAAGGCATGGGTGGGAGAAGAAAGCCTGCGTTTTCTGAAATGAAAAAAAAAAAAGGTTGGGCACAGGATGGTATTTTCAAGGTCACCTA
>NW_005258856.1:0-298 GCF_000412655.1 Myotis brandtii | reverse complement strand
CTCCAATTTCTTCCCCTTCAAGTCATCTTTCCCACAGGAGCCAGGGTGACCTTTCTAAAGAAAGACGTGCCCCTCCCCTACCCACACACCCACCCAGTCCCCTCAGTGCCCTGTCACCCTTCCCTCCTGAGGGCATCTTGCCTGAGCCTCCTCTGCTGCTGGGAGCACACACAGCTGTGTCTGGACTGGCCTCTCTCAGGGCTGCAACAGCTCCAGGACCCTGGACTCCCCAGTGGTCTCTGTCCTCAGGGCAGGATGACTGTAGAGCTCTGAATGTGCTTACGCAGAATGTACCCTG
>NW_005258855.1:0-298 GCF_000412655.1 Myotis brandtii | reverse complement strand
AAAAGGTAAGTTTAGCAGTTTTTTGTGCTTTTAAACAGAGGCAAAATTGTCTATGCCAGCTCCACTACCCTGATTAATACAGACATGCTATGAATACGAGCCGCCCGTCATTCCACACCTCAGCCCCTTCATGCACTCTGACGCTGACTCTCTCCTCAGTAGCATTTTCAATCCTGTGGTTGAAAGCCTTTACTGGCTCCACGTTAGCCACTCTGTGCCCTTTAGAAATGCCCTTATTCCAAAAAAGTTACTGTTTCATGTGCACAGGAGCATAAATATATTTAATACACAAGTATTA
>NW_005258854.1:0-298 GCF_000412655.1 Myotis brandtii | reverse complement strand
AGAAACAAACTCATAGATACAGAAAACATTCTGCTAATTGTCAGATGGGAGGGACATTGCGGGGAATGGGAATGGGTGAAAAAAAGAAAGGGATTGGGAAGTACAAATTGGTTGTTACAGAATAGTCATGTGGATATAAAGAACAGCTTAAGGAATATAGTCAATAATATTTCAATAGCTATGTATGGTGTCAGATGAGTGATAGATTTATCAGGGTGATCACTTTGTAAGTGACATAAATATCTCATCACTATGTTGTAAACCTGAAACTAACATAATATTGTATGTCAACTGTAAT
>NW_005258853.1:0-298 GCF_000412655.1 Myotis brandtii | reverse complement strand
CTGTTTTCTTCTTATTGTGTTGACATCAATATGTAAGCTTATACACAAGGACATATTTTACAGGTAAGTATTTTCCTTTGTATGTGAAGTAAGGGAAAAGTTGAAAACTGCTATTCTAAGGAGTTGTAAATTTAAATGCAATAAAATCTAAGGAAGCTGTGTAAAGCATGATACATCATAAGGTGCCCAATCGTCATATAACTTGTTTTAAATACAATAACATTAGTTACAGGCATTTTTTTGAATGCAACAATACTACTTTGCATGCTATTAATGTATCACATTCTATTGTTTTTTT
>NW_005258852.1:0-298 GCF_000412655.1 Myotis brandtii | reverse complement strand
GTTGCAGGACTGAGGGGCAGGGAAACAGATCAGATAATGAAAGAGGGAGTGCTTGGGGGCTGCTGGATTTCCCGGTTCTGCAGACCTGGGCTCTAAACCCACGCCTGTCAGAGTTTCCGTTTTCTGTGTGTGTGGTCGAGCTAATAACCCCCCAGCTCTCCTCAAGGCACAAGTTGGCTATCATGTGAGTGTGGCGACTCCTGCACAAGTAAACGATTTCCAGGAGGGATGAACGTACCCCATAGGCTTTGGCCAACTCCACACAAAACACGAATCCACCCTCAGTGCTATCTGTAGA
>NW_005258851.1:0-298 GCF_000412655.1 Myotis brandtii | reverse complement strand
CTTCTTCCAAAATGCTCCCACCTACTCATCCCTTGGTCCCTTCAAGTAGTTCAAACAATAGACAGTGGCCTTAACTAGATAAAAAGGAATGATGGATTTTACACTGAAATAAGTCGGACAAAGACAAATACAGAGATACCTCATCTGACTGGGTCTGCTTGACTGTGCTTCAGATATTGTGTTCTTTACAAATTGAAGGTTTGTGGCCACTTGTGTTGAGCAAAGTTTATCAGTGCCATTTTTCTTTTCTTAAAAAATATTTTTTTATTTATTTCAAAGAGAGGAAGGGAGAGGGAGA
>NW_005258850.1:0-298 GCF_000412655.1 Myotis brandtii | reverse complement strand
AGGTTGCAGGTTTGATTCTGGTCAGGGCACATACCTAGGCTGCAGTTTTGATCCCTCGTCAGGGCACATACGGGAGGCAGCTGATTAATGTTTCTCTCTTACATCCATGTGTCTCTCTCTTTCTCTCTCCTTCTCAAATCAATAAACATATCCTCGGGTGAGGATATTTTTTTTAAAAAGTCAGATGGGCTACTCCTAGCTTTCACTTGTGGTCAAGTAGCTGCAGGAAATTACCTCTAACCCCCACTGAGGCCTGGGAGTGAGGAGCTGCTTGGTCAAACCTGCTGCAGCTCACACT
>NW_005258849.1:0-298 GCF_000412655.1 Myotis brandtii | reverse complement strand
ATGCCTAGGTGCCTCCCAGGCGGCCCTCTACACTTTTTAAAATGTCAATATTAAACTATTTGAAATTAATTCTAATAACTAAACTTTTAAGCTTATGAAAAATAATAAAATACAAGATTTAAGAGCTTTGAGGTTTGACATACTTAAGTTTGAATCCTAATTCTTTCACATACTACTAGCAACTTTGCCACTACTTTTATTTTAGTTTTTCTCCTCTGTAAAAATGAGAGTTTGAGTACCTACCTCATATCCCTGTTGGGTGTATCTATAATAATAAAAGCATAATATGCTCATTAGA
>NW_005258848.1:0-298 GCF_000412655.1 Myotis brandtii | reverse complement strand
AAAAAAAAGTTGAGAACATTAGGAACATAAAAAGAAACAGGAGTATGAAATAAACCCAGGTAACAAGTTGGCACCAAAAAAAAAAGGCATGTTGCACGTTGCCAATGGAAACGGCACTCTTAAGGACCCAGCGCTATTTTCAGACCTTAAGATTCTACCAGCAAGATTTCTGAACCAAAAAAGAGCATGTTCACAAATAGGGGGTACGGTTAATATCTGAGCAGGGACACAACAGGGGGAATACCAGGTGTGGTATAGGTGGGGGGACTTTTTAAAACTCTGCAGGAGGCAATGCAAA
>NW_005258847.1:0-298 GCF_000412655.1 Myotis brandtii | reverse complement strand
GTCTCTCCCCCTCCCTTCCACTCTCTAAAAAAAAAATAAATAATAATAATAATCCATGGAAAGAATATCCTCGGGTGAGGATTAAAAAAAAGAAGAAGCTGTGTAGTGATTTAAGAGAGTCAGATAGCCAAGGATCAGGTTTGCATCTTGAAATGGATCTAATAGGCTTTGTTCAACCTACTTAATCTCTCTGTGTCTTAGTTTCCTCATCCATAAAATAGGGCTTTTGATAGTATCTACCATATTTACTTGTAAAGGTTAAAAGAATTATTATCTGTAATTCACTTAAGTGACTAGC
>NW_005258846.1:0-298 GCF_000412655.1 Myotis brandtii | reverse complement strand
CAGGCGAGTGGAAATGGAGCTGTGGGTGAGACTATGGGAGTTACAATGGGTATTCCCTACATAGAAAGGGGAAGGTTCATTAGAACCAACTTCATGGGTTGCAGAGAATGGATATGCATTTTACATTCATTTCATAGCATCAGAACCCTAGGAGAGATATTACTACTGTCTCTTTAAAAGATTAGGTGACCTGTTTAAATGTTTGCACTCTTTGTGAATGCACTGTCCAACACTCAAAGCCCAGGGAGACTTCGTTTATACCCTCATGGTTTGTATCTTCCGTTTGTGGAGTGTGAAT
>NW_005258845.1:0-298 GCF_000412655.1 Myotis brandtii | reverse complement strand
CAACAGTAATGTTATCCTGTTATTATGTGCCCTTGGTGTTACGTAATCTTTCTTTATTTCTGTGATCTTTCTCCCAAATATGAATAACCTCAGTTAATCCATGAGCAGAGGTTAAAAAAAATTCTAATGTATGGCATCCTATAAAATACCTAAGAAATACTCCTCAAAACTCTTAAGGTAATCAAAAACTAGTTAAGTCTAACACACTGTCTCAACCAAAAGGAGCCTAAGGAGACATATCAACTAAAAGTGATGTGGTGTCCTAGAACTAAAAGAAAGAAAAAAAGGAAAAGGAAAT
>NW_005258844.1:0-298 GCF_000412655.1 Myotis brandtii | reverse complement strand
GAAGAAATAATGACTGAAAACTTCCCCTACCTGGTCAAAGAAATGGACTTAAAAGTCCAGGAAGCACAGAAAGTCCCAAACAAGAGATACCCAAAGAGGTCCATAGCAAGACACATCATAACTAAAATGCCCTGAGTTAAAGTCAAAGAGATAACCTTAAAAGCAGCAAAAGTAATGCAGATAATTACCTACAAGGTAGTGCCCATATGACTATTGGCTGATTTCTCAACAGAACCTTTGCAGACCAGAAGGGAGTGGCAAGAAATACTCAGAGTGATGAATAGCAAGGACCTACAAC
>NW_005258843.1:0-298 GCF_000412655.1 Myotis brandtii | reverse complement strand
CTCTCTCTCTCTCTCTCTCTCTCTCTCTCTCGGATTTGTTGGATTGCTGCTTTTTCTGCTTTGTTTCCTGCCCTGTGGTTGTTCATATGCAAAGCATGCATCCTTACAGATGTAATCCACCAGTCCTTGCCATTAAGGGAGACACAGCAGGACCCAGAGAGGATTTGTTGAAGCTGAAAACTGACTTGATAATTTACCTCTGAGTCTCGAAGCAGCATAAGTCACACTATAAATCAGAATACTGCATCTGCACACGTGTGGCAAATAGAGTGAAACATGAATTTTCCCCTTCATACTT
>NW_005258842.1:0-298 GCF_000412655.1 Myotis brandtii | reverse complement strand
CCTCTTGTCCCAGGCTTGCTCCTGGAGAGAGAGGGGGTGGGCTCTGAAAGTGCCCCGAGCTCCTGGTGGCCTTCTGGTGTACGCGACCAAAGTCTGGTTCGTGAATTTGCACCTGGGAGAGATCCTTTGTCTGTCCCCTGCTTCCTCTTCCCCCCTGAGCCTCTCCTCGGATCCTCCCCATATGGATGCTCCTTTCCTTCATATCTGGTGGCAGGGGCCCCACCTTGCAGGGTTGCTGTCACCCCAGCCGGCCTTGCTCGGTAGGCAGGCAGAGAGGCATCAGAGGTGCAGGGAGCTC
>NW_005258841.1:0-298 GCF_000412655.1 Myotis brandtii | reverse complement strand
CTTGCGCAGCTTGTACTCCTCCTCCACCTGGCCCTGCTCGTTCAGGTGCCGCAGCCAGGCGGCCACGTCCAGCCTGCGGTAGGTGCTCTCCTCGGGGTGCGTCTCGGAGGAGGGCAGTTTGGGGCGTCGGATGGAGAACTTCATGCACGTCTTCTCGTCGGCCACCTGCTGGACAGGAGGCAAGCGGGACTGTCCCACCCGGGCCGAAGCCAGCGGTGCTCCGGGGGCGGCCCCTCTCCCCTGGGTGGCAACTGTAACCCAACGCGATCAAATGAAAACAGCCTCATCGCCCCTGCTT
>NW_005258840.1:0-298 GCF_000412655.1 Myotis brandtii | reverse complement strand
ATGCTTTTATGCATTTGTGCCTTGAATGTACAAGTAGAGAGATCTTACTGAATGCCATTTCTGAACCAGATAAAGCTATTGGTTATTTAGAATATATATTAGCATGAATAAGGGCATGGGTATACTTGCAGTCCCCCTTCTCTGAAGGTGGAAGAAGTCTTCGATAGAGGACAATGGACGGGGAGCCAAGAGCCTTGAACCTTTGCAGTGCTGGTGAGCACTGAGTCCTTGGACTCCTTTGTGTCATGGTAAATTCAATTGGGGTCATTCTCCCGTTAACAGAGTCTTATGAGGATTT
>NW_005258839.1:0-298 GCF_000412655.1 Myotis brandtii | reverse complement strand
AAAAAAATGTTTCCCCTCATATAGCAGCTGCTTCCTGAAATCAAGGACTGACCAGCAGGTGAGGCCTCCATAATTAACCCAACTTTGAAGAAGGCTCTTCTAGAACATAATGTAAGCTTTATTCCTGAGTCAGGCCCAATGGGAGCTATGATGAAGGGATTCTCATTCATGCCTGTTCCAGTAACTCAGCTGGAACAAGAAACAGGCATTTTCTGCACTAAGGGTTAATTCTCCCTGATCTACAGAGGCTGTGCCCTCTCTTCATTTTCTTCCGCCTCCTCCCTCCCTTCAGCCACCA
>NW_005258838.1:0-298 GCF_000412655.1 Myotis brandtii | reverse complement strand
AAAGTGAAAGGACTAGAGAAATATAGTGTTTTTGCTGGACCACATTGACACACCACATAAGGTTACTCATCATTAAAGTATGAACAGTCATCATAGACATGTGTTTTCTCCAGTCACATTCAATTGTGTAGATGCAGGCCTGAGAGTAGACCAATAATTGAATTTAACAAAAATTATAGTTTGGCCAGAAAGTTTGAAGTGGTCTAAAGATTGGATGTCCTCTTATGGTTAAACTTGAGTGACAAGAAGCAAATTCATTTTGTTTCTAATACCTTTCCCCCTAAAAATTATCCTATAT
>NW_005258837.1:0-298 GCF_000412655.1 Myotis brandtii | reverse complement strand
GGCCCAGCCATTATATCTTTAAGTAAAGTCTCTGTTGTTTTCTTTCTTTCTTCTCCTTTTGGGATCTCTATAATGTGAATGTTGGAGTGCTTGATGCTATCCCAGAAGTTCCTTAAACTATCCTTGTGTTTTTCAATTATTTTTTTCTTCTGTTCTGAATGGTTGTTTTCCACTAGTCTGTCTTCCAGGCCCCTGAGCCATTCTTCTGTGTTAGCTAATCTGCTGTTAATTCCTGCTAATGTGGTTTTCATTTCACTCAGCATATGCTGAGTGGCCAGATTATTATGACCACCTGACG
>NW_005258836.1:0-298 GCF_000412655.1 Myotis brandtii | reverse complement strand
TTGACTTAATAAAATGAAAACTCACAGAGTTTGAGAAAATATTTGCAAATCGCATTATATTGGAACCCTGTGCAATGCTGGTAGAAATGAAAAATGGTGCAACGCTAGGAATGAAAAAAACAGAAAAAAAATAAACATACACTTTTTATATGCACCAATTTGTTCTACTCCTGGGTATGCACCCAAAGAATTGAAAGGAGGAAGTCAAACATTTTTGCAACTACGTGGAAGGCAGCATTACTCAAAGTAGCCTAATATGGTTGTAACCCATATGCCCCTCCAGGGATGACTGGAGAAA
>NW_005258835.1:0-298 GCF_000412655.1 Myotis brandtii | reverse complement strand
AATGTCATTTGCAGAATCCTGACTCCATACCCTGAAACACTTTCTTATACAAGACAAAATGTTTTCTTCTATACCATTTGTATATCTACAATAAGGCTATAGTATCTAATTTAAGATAAGCATGAATATTTAATAATTTTTATAGTCAATTTTATTTGTATTACTGAAAAAGATTTCCATTGTTTCAATATGATTCCCAGCAAACTAACTTATATAATTCACCTTTTAAAACTCAGACTTCGTTTGTGACCTGTTTCTTTTAGCAGGCTACTCATCCTCTCTTTTGTCCTCCTACCTA
>NW_005258834.1:0-298 GCF_000412655.1 Myotis brandtii | reverse complement strand
GGGCGCCTGGTGGAGCGGCACCGCTCGGCCTGGTGTTTCGGCCTCCTGGTGCTCGGCTACCTGCTCTACCTGGTCTTCGGCGCCGTGGTCTTCTCGTCCGTGGAGCTGCCGTACGAGGACCTGCTGCGCCAGGAGCTGCGCAAGCTCAAGCGGCGCTTCCTGGAGCAGCACGAGTGTCTGTCGGAGGCGCAGCTCGAACGCTTCCTGGGCCGCGTGCTGGAGGCCAGCAACTACGGCGTGTCGGCGCTGGGCAACGCCTCGGGCAGCTGGAACTGGGACTTCACCTCCGCGCTCTTCT
>NW_005258833.1:0-298 GCF_000412655.1 Myotis brandtii | reverse complement strand
AGCCCTGTAAAGCAAGAACCCAGTTCAGATATGCATGATTTTCAGCTGACAAAAAACTGTGCAAATCGGGGACTTCCAGAATATAGTACAGTGCCCAGCATTTGATATATATTACATAAATATTAACAAAGGAGTGGAGGAGTTCTCTATAGTAGCTTACCCACATCATAGAGTTGAATAAAACTTTCAAAGAACTATATTAAAAACTAAGGTAGAAATAAGAAAAATGAAGACACTGTAAATCAGTCCATGAAAGTATTCTCTCTCAAGACTCAATGTTGATCCTAGCCTCCTTCTT
>NW_005258832.1:0-298 GCF_000412655.1 Myotis brandtii | reverse complement strand
GGAACTGGAAATATCAGTGTGGAGTCAGGGTTCACTACATGCACAGATGGACAGATAGAGAAATATACAGGCACATGTGTGCACAGTCAGACACCTGCACACACAGGCACACGTATCCTGGCTCTGTACACTGAGGACCTGGGAGCTGTGACACAGCAACAGTGAGATACACAAAACAAAACAAAAAAATAATAGTGAGATACCCAGCATCCAGGTCTTGGTTTCTAAACACCATTCCCACCAAAGGGAGGGTGGGACTAAGCATGTCCACAAAGGTGTCCAAAGGGCAGGTGTGTCT
>NW_005258831.1:0-298 GCF_000412655.1 Myotis brandtii | reverse complement strand
AGCACATTACATCATTAACCTTAAAAATATTTGTCACCTGTCTGTTCCTGCTAGAATGTACCCTCCATGAGCAAGATCCTACCTTTACTTAGGCAAATGCCCCAATGAAGACAGGTACTGTCTTTGCCCTCCTTAGCTGGTAAGTGATATAAATGGAGTAAGAAGAGCAACTGAAGTCTAGGGAGGGTTGGAAAAAGCTTGGATAATGTCTTAGGGCCCATCATCCTTTAGTCTCTCCAGGAGATCCTGAGAGCAAGCATCCACTGGAGCAGGGGTCCTCAAACTACGGCCCGCGGGC
>NW_005258830.1:0-298 GCF_000412655.1 Myotis brandtii | reverse complement strand
TTATTATGAAGACTTAATAAGAAATACATGTTAAGCCGGGCACATGGGATGGCCTCAGAAGCCGAGAGCTATCACTAGCAGTCACAGCAGCAATTGCAGTGTGGTAGTGTCTTCAGCTGTGGCAGTTTCCTAGCTTGTAGAGGGGGTACAGGCGGTTGGGCATTGAGCCATTTGAAACGTCAGATCTCCTTGGTGGTCCCTGTAGTGTCTTCGTATGGGCCCAGTTGGGAGCATGACAAATGGAAACTGAATTAATGATACATAATAGATTTTAGCATTATTACAATAAGTGCTTGAC
>NW_005258829.1:0-298 GCF_000412655.1 Myotis brandtii | reverse complement strand
CTGATTCATAGGTCAATGCTCAACCACTGAGCTACAGGGGCTGGGCATGATGTACAGTTTCATTGTTCCTCACACATGAGGAGCTGGTACTATGTCTCAGGGAGGGTCTCATGAATGGAGCACTGAGTCAGTGTGTAGCCAGAAATGCATCTTCTCACCTCTTTTTGCCTCATTTCAGCATGAAAAGTTGAGAATATAGAAAGCAAATAGTTGGTAGACATGGGCTTTATGAAGAATAGCTATGGAAGGTTTGCACAGTGGTTTGCTATCCTATATAATAAAAGCCTAATATGCAAAT
>NW_005258828.1:0-298 GCF_000412655.1 Myotis brandtii | reverse complement strand
TATACATTCTGTTCTCTACTTTCAAGGAGCAACCAGCACATGAGAAAGAACTTGACCGTAGGTAACCATGAAAAGGCAATGCTAAATCCTAATTGTGTTAGGGAAATGAAGGCTCCAGGTGAGTGGAAGTGCTAGAGGAAGCGTTGCCAGAGGAAATGGGAAATGATTCCAGCCTTGTTTTCCTATTTACCGCTAAAGTTAGGAAGGAGAGACCGCAAAGTCCTGGAGTCTAGAACCTAATTGGTGGTGAGGTGTGTGTCATAGGAAATTATGGTTCAGATTATCATATGTTAAAAAA
>NW_005258827.1:0-298 GCF_000412655.1 Myotis brandtii | reverse complement strand
AAATTAGCAAAGCTGTATAAATGGCATGCTTATATTACCTAGTCTTCACTTTATTTCTTTCCTGTTAATAATAACCAGGTTATTACAATGGTTTCATTCACATTTAATAATCCTCACAACTCCTGAGAAAGGAATCATTTTCCCCCTCTCCCATTTCATAGTTGAAGAAATTGAAGCACTTGTTAATTTTGTCTACTGGCCCAAAGTTGGTAAATGTCAAAGCTAGGGTTTGAATGCAGGATGTGTAGCTCCTGATTTATGTATCCATTACTCAGTATTGTAATTATGTATCATGCCA
>NW_005258826.1:0-298 GCF_000412655.1 Myotis brandtii | reverse complement strand
GGGGCGAGGCCAGCAGGGCCCTGCAGTAAGGGAGTTGCAGGTCAAAGACTCCATTTGAAGCCCATTGCTAAGCCCTGACAAAGACAGAGGGAGAGGGATGGCCCTTCTTACCACTGTATGGGATCACCACAGGGAGCTAAGAGGTGCTAAGAGTAGGGACAGAAGCTTCACACTTTCCCCAGGCAAGGCCACTAACACCCACATTGTATAAAAATAGTCTACCTCTGGCTACTCCTGTGCCTCCATACTCCCCAAAGAAACGTATTCTGCCCTGACCGGTTTGGCTCAGTGGATAGAG
>NW_005258825.1:0-298 GCF_000412655.1 Myotis brandtii | reverse complement strand
GTCAACACATCGTGGATGACTTATTGCCATCAGAACGTACCCAGTTTGATCAATTTGTGTCTACGGTTGTGCATAAGCGGTCGGAAAGAAGATGGCAAAAACTAGAGATGAGTCTTAGTGATGAAATTCCTCAAACTGAATTCCCGAGTAACCCAACAAGGTATGTTCACAATTTGAGTGATATAAATCTTGATTCTACGCTTCTGGAGGTATTGTCGTTGGGTCCTAAGTTCTGCATCCCACGCTCAACTAACGATCAGTTAGAAGTCGAGATTCAATTTGAAAGCGTTTACAGTCA
>NW_005258824.1:0-298 GCF_000412655.1 Myotis brandtii | reverse complement strand
GGTCATGTAGAAATCAGGGTAGGTAAAAAGGGAGAGGGTCCTAAATAAACATTTGGCATTTCCACCATACCCCCCTCCCCCGGGGTTGTTTGTAGTTTTTGGTATATTCCTTGCCCCTTTCACTTTCAGTGATGGTGGGTGTACAGTAGGCCAAAGGTCTCTTCTGTCCTGCCTGGGGCTCTGATATTAGGCCTGTCCTAAGCTTCTCAGAGGGGTGCTAGCTTACTCCTGCAGCTTGATGAACTCTGACCAGTATGTGATTGGTTTATTAATTCAGTGACAGATGGAAGGCTGTCCT
>NW_005258823.1:0-298 GCF_000412655.1 Myotis brandtii | reverse complement strand
TCATAACTTGCTGAAAACTTATATTTAAGATAAATTAACACTGAGAAACATCTCCCTCAAATAAGACTCTAACATTTATATTTATTAGGAATTAATCTAAATTAATGTTTAATTAATTCTAAATGAATCATTGGTCATTTATTTACCGACAAGTTTTCATTATAATGAAAATATTTTTTAAAATCCAAATTTCATTTGGAATACCATTAGGGATCTCCAGTTTTTATTGGGACATTTGGACTCATTGGTAACAGCTTACCAGGTGGAGAGTTCAATTCATTTTAATTCTCAATAATGT
>NW_005258822.1:0-298 GCF_000412655.1 Myotis brandtii | reverse complement strand
GCTGTCATGTGATGGGTGCCCGCTGCACCCTCGGGCGCCCGTCTGCTCTGGGTCTGGGTACTGGTGGGCCCCCCCGCAGGCTCCACTGCTGGGTCTGAGGTGGAGGGCTCCAGGCGGGCACCCGCCCATGTGGCTTGGTTGTGTGTGTGGGGGCCCCTCCTACCCTCGCCCCCCAAGTGGACACTATTAGATAAGACTCCAGGGCTGGGCAGGCGGGCGGGGCACAGGTGGCCCGGGCATTTTGAAAGTCTCACTCTTGACGGGCTGGGTCTGCCTGTGTGAAGTCCCTGCTCTGTGT
>NW_005258821.1:0-298 GCF_000412655.1 Myotis brandtii | reverse complement strand
GTCTTAAAATATTTATGTGTGGAACTGAAAGAGCCAATAGCAATGAGGATGAAATATATGAGAGGAAAAAATTTGATAGAAAAGAAATTCAGAGCAGAGGTGAAAAAAGCAGTTTTGCCTTTTAAAACCCACTTGGGGTGCAGAAGGCCCCCTGCAAGAAGACTTGTCAGCTCAAAATGTTTGGAATTGGTGTTCTACCAGTACCAAAGTTGTCTTTCTTTTGCCACATCTGGATAAGACTTGTGTTCTCTGTTACCAAGTCACTTCCGTGAGTGACCTTATGAATTGAGTGCATGTG
>NW_005258820.1:0-298 GCF_000412655.1 Myotis brandtii | reverse complement strand
CCTGTTGATGGAAAAGGTGACGGACGCTTATACAGGCAGATGCGACCAGAGCCTGGACGTCCCACGAGCTCGTCCCGCTCGTCCCGCTCCTGAGGGACAGGGTCGCCCTCCGCAGAGCTGGGTGTCGGGAGGGATGAGGGGACGCAGGGGGGGCGGGCAGATCCTGGGACTGGGAGAGCATCCTCGTCTTCCCCCGCCGCTGGCTGATCTGCGAGCCGTGTGCACATGGGGTGGGGACCAGTGTCCCTACAGACTGGCCAAGGCCACCCCAGGGGTAGGAGGGTTCATTTTATGTGTC
>NW_005258819.1:0-298 GCF_000412655.1 Myotis brandtii | reverse complement strand
TTATGATGTTCTTTTCTCAAATATTGTTGTATTAATGCTGACAACTGCCTATATATTTTCCTGCAACTTGACATAAATATGTGTGCTACAAACTGTAGGGAACTCAAAGAGTATTACTGCTTGAACTTCATTGGTGTCTAGCTGATTTATTTGTGAACACTGCTATGTCTATCCTGATGGCATGTGCTATAATGATCAGTGTGAATGAAATGTATTTCCTGACCGAGCCAATATAAAAAGCATGAAAGTGAAACATTGCAGAAGGGTAAAGTCATTTTTATTCTTTTCAGAAAAAAAA
>NW_005258818.1:0-298 GCF_000412655.1 Myotis brandtii | reverse complement strand
ATCCTAGAGCCAATTGAGTGCATAAGTCTAGAAGACAGCAAAGGAGGGCCTGGAAGACAATCCATTTACTAAGCTAATGAGGAATGTCTTAATGAGGAATCAGCAAAACTGAGAAGCTCATAGTTGGCTTGCCCCTGTAGGGGAAGGTAAATGCTGAGAAATTCTATTGTAGATCTAGATTTTCTGCTAATAATGGGGATAGTAAGCTCCTCAAGGAATAAAGGTCAGGTGGTGGCCCTTAGTCAAAAGCAGGTAGGTGCACCCAGCTGCTGTGGCTCAGTGGTTGAGTATCAACCTA
>NW_005258817.1:0-298 GCF_000412655.1 Myotis brandtii | reverse complement strand
TACACTCAGACATTCTCGTCACATATGCAGCTGGCCCAACCAGAGAGGATTTGGAGACAGAAAACTGGGGAGACAGGACATACCATAAAGGTATTTTATAGAAAAAAAAATACGTTAAAACAAAAAAAACTCACAACTTTAAAGGAATCAGATAAATCATTGGTAAAATAGGATCAGATACTGATGTTCTTTTTTAGTTAAAATATTGAGGAAAATAATGTTTGGAAGAGACATTGAGAGAATAACCATTCATTCTATCCCCCAATCTTCTGCCTGCACAGGAGGAAGCTACCTGACC
>NW_005258816.1:0-298 GCF_000412655.1 Myotis brandtii | reverse complement strand
ATATACAGATATGGAAGTCTTTCTATATGCAGATATGGATTAAAAATGAGTAGGAAATACAGAGAGTCAAGTGTTGATGTATTTTGAGAAAATTGCATATGAAGAAAAGGAGACAGGGAAATAGTTGGAGAGTAAATTATATCAAAAGAAAGGCATTTGAAAGATGTATGAAATTTAAGTCTCATTTGGAAGATCTTTAGAGAGTGAAAGGTGGGAGATACTGGGGAGAAAAGAGGTCACCAATTGTGATAGTCTCCTAAAAAAAAAATCTAGATTAGGAGCCAAAGGAAATGTGCAA
>NW_005258815.1:0-298 GCF_000412655.1 Myotis brandtii | reverse complement strand
CTCAGTGTTACATATGCACAAATGTGCACACCCACTCACACAGTTTTCTTCACCTGCAAACATCTTACACCAAAGGCCCAGCTGAAGTCCCATTTCATTCCTTTTCTCAGCACCAGTGCTCTATCATCTGTCTTCTCTCTGTTCAGGAACTGATTCTACTGTTTGTTTTGAACAATTTATACCCAACATTCAACAAACATCAAGAGAACATTTAGCCCCAGCAGGGTGGCTCAGTCCATCTGAGCATCCTCCCATACACCAAGGCACATACCTAGGATGTGGGCTTGATCCCCAGTTG
>NW_005258814.1:0-298 GCF_000412655.1 Myotis brandtii | reverse complement strand
TGAAATTTAATTTTAGGGGACTTGGGAGACAGCCCTCTGCCCCCCTCCAGTTTATGAGGAACATTCAACTTCTTATCTTAATTATGCCTTCTTTAAACCTCTTTCAGTTTTGCACATCCCAGTCACTAGGATGAGTAGATCATAATGAAGGTTCAGAGGCTTGCTACCCAAAGTTCAAGCTGGCTGAAGTGGCAGCCTCTGGGAGAAGGTGCTGAGAGAGAACCATCCGGGCCAGACTGAGCTGGCCAAAGAATAGAAAAGGCAGAGCAACTCCTGTGAAATACACAACTGGATTCAG
>NW_005258813.1:0-298 GCF_000412655.1 Myotis brandtii | reverse complement strand
GGAGGGGAGGGAGGGGGGGACTCAGAGGAAGCTTCATGCCCTTCTCTGGCACTGCCTTGTCTGCAGCCCTGGAAGTCGTGGCCACGTGGCCGCCCAGAATTTGCAGGACCCTCACACTGGGATGGGGCTGCCTCTTCCCATCGCAACCTCCCTCACCACAGGCCCAGCCCCACGCCAGAGGCAGCACCAGGGTGCCGCAGCCTGGTCCAGCTTTGATAACAGTGACTGAGCTGGTGTGAAGTCACACGTCTTATAAATGGCAGGCGTCAGAAATAAAAGACCAGGTCCCACTACCCAT
>NW_005258812.1:0-298 GCF_000412655.1 Myotis brandtii | reverse complement strand
TCTGGATATCTACCCCCAAAATTTGAAAACATTTATTCATAAATACATATGTTTCAATATGTTCAATGCAGCATTATTCAAGTTAGCCATGGCACAGAAACAACTGAAGTGTTCTTCGATAGATGATTGGATAAATAATATATGGTACATATATACAATGGAATACTATTCAGCCAGAAGGAAAGATAAAATACTGCCATTTCTGACAACAGAGATAGGTCGTGAGATATCATGCTAAGCAAAATAAATCATGTATGGGATATAGAACTGAAAACAACAAAAGAGATAGAAGATATAA
>NW_005258811.1:0-298 GCF_000412655.1 Myotis brandtii | reverse complement strand
TCTGCCTCACCCCACACCCGGGACCCAGGATTCCCTCATCCGGCCAGTTGCAGGCACCAGGGACCCAGGCTTCCCTCCCTCTAGCCAGCCACAGGCACCCAGAACCCATGCTGGCTTCGCCCTGGCCACAGCCGCAGGCACCCCAACTGCGGGGCAGGTGGCTTGTCCCTCTCCCGGGTCACAAGCACAAGCACAGTTGCTGATGCCCGGGACCACGGGGCAGGTGGCTTGTTTCTCTCCCAGGCCTCAGCCCTAGCCTCTGGTGCTCAGGACCGCGGGGCAGGTGGCTTGTCCCTCT
>NW_005258810.1:0-298 GCF_000412655.1 Myotis brandtii | reverse complement strand
ACATTCAAGCTGGTGCCTGCTGGATGCCTCCAGGTGACCACGGGCAGCCTGTCAACTGTCATGGTTCCCTGAACCTTTCCTGCCTTCTCCTCCCCATCGGAGCAGGTGGGGCAGCTGGGGTCTCCCTTGTGCCTCTGCCAGACCCCCTTGCATGGACTGAGTCATCAGCCAGGTTAGCCCACCACCCCAGACCTGTCTTCTACGCCCCCTACCTGTTCCTGCCCACTGCCACCTCCCCAGGTCAGGCTGCCCTCCCCTGGCCTGACAGCTGCACAGCCTCCTCCCCTGCAACCCCTTT
>NW_005258809.1:0-298 GCF_000412655.1 Myotis brandtii | reverse complement strand
ATACTCCAGGTTGCCCTTTCGGTACACCAAGTACCCAGGGGTTGGGACCATTTTATTTCTTCACCAGTATCAAGGTTTTTTTTTCAAGGGTGAAAGTAACAGCACTTGAACTCATATAGCCAAAACATGAAAAGCGATTATTTATACCTGTGACTGTGGCACGTACCTCAACATGTTTTTGTACTCCTTACTTGAGGACATGCTTAGAGAGAGAGGTAGGGAGAGAGAGAGAGAGAGTAAAACATTGATGTGAGAGAGAAACATTGACTGGATGCCCTCATACACACCCCAACTGGGG
>NW_005258808.1:0-298 GCF_000412655.1 Myotis brandtii | reverse complement strand
GTTCCCCTGGCAAAGTCGCAGGCTCTGTGTCCTCCCCCCTCACTTCCTGCGCAGGCCTGGGTCTTGCTGGCCTGCTGACTGGCCACACACTGGGCAGGTTGCTCCGATCAGGGTTCTCAGTGCTGTCCAACATCGGTTTCTCTCCCCTTTGCTCTGGAGTCATAAGATCTTCCTCCCTCACTTATTGATCCAACTAGACGATTCAAGCCTGGTCACACATTTTCCCAGTTAAAATTGCACCTGCCTCAGAGAATCGCCCTTAGTAAAAACCAGGGCATCATAGAACCAAGTTTTTACC
>NW_005258807.1:0-298 GCF_000412655.1 Myotis brandtii | reverse complement strand
ATACTAGTATTGTGAGGGGGTGGGTAAAAGGAGAAAGAGTGGTGAGAGCCAGCTAAATTTTCATCACTTCAACAGAATCTAAATTTGTTAAATCACAAAACAGCAGCATAAGCATATTATTTAGAGGCACTGAGGTAATCATTGGGAGATCTGAAAACATCAGTGGTCAAAATGGTTGCCTTTGAGCAGAAAAATGGGGGAGTGGTAGAAAGAGTAGAATAAAGACTTGTTTTTCATTACAAATCTTTCTTATTTTGTTTTATACTCCTCTGCATATATTCTTTGGAAAGAAAGAAAG
>NW_005258806.1:0-298 GCF_000412655.1 Myotis brandtii | reverse complement strand
AGAGTCCTCCCCAGCCTTGGATACCAGGACCTGATTTTAAGATAAATTTACCCTGTAGTTGGAATAATGGAAAACAGAGAGCATCTTAGGAGTCACAAAATCATCTGCTACCAGAGATTTTACATAGAGGCCTGTCTAAGAAGAATCACATTGTTAATAATTTCTTCTGTTGTGACATTTCACATTTTTTTTAAAGAACAGATTGCCTGACTAGGTAATTTATTTCCTTTCCAGTAAGGCAGTACTGCCTTCTCTGAAAACAGAGAAATCTTATCCATTCCTTCATTTTCTTATTTTT
>NW_005258805.1:0-298 GCF_000412655.1 Myotis brandtii | reverse complement strand
CGCTACTTCTAGAAAAGATTTGTCTTATGCAATTGGTAGAGAACGATGGGAGGTTGAATGAAATTTAGAGAAATGGTCTTGCCGGTTCTGAAGTAAGTGGTAGCTACATCAATCCCTTCCATTAGAATTAAATTTACCTAAATTCAGCTTAGTGGATGTTTACCAGTCATAATGGTATGTGTTCTTAATGCACCTTAGCCTATTTTTTAAAATCTTGCATAATGTTGTTCTAGAGATTAGGAATTAAAAGCTAGTTAAGAGCAGAGTTTCCTGCTTATTTCCTTTAACAGAGCTGGGG
>NW_005258804.1:0-298 GCF_000412655.1 Myotis brandtii | reverse complement strand
TTGCATATTAGCCTTTTATTATATAGGATGTCTTCAGAAATCACTGCAAGTTTCTGAGACAAGCATTGGCACCATAAAGTTGTACTGCAAAACCATCTACTTTGCCTGTAAATATAAGTTGGAGGGACAGAAAGTGTTATGTAAGGGCCTCAGCTGGAGACCATTATACTAATTCAAGGGTGAGTCAATGGATTTGAGAGGAAGAGGTAATGGAGAGAAATATTTGGGTAAAATAGTTGTTTTAAAGAATAAATAGATGGGCCCTGGCTGGTGTACTCAGTGGTCAGAGCATTGGCCC
>NW_005258803.1:0-298 GCF_000412655.1 Myotis brandtii | reverse complement strand
TTCAATCCATGAGCATGGGATCTTTCTATTTCTTTATCTCTTCAGTTTCTTTCAACAATATTTTACAGTTTTCGATGTGCAGGTTTTTCACCTTCTTGATTAAATTTATTCCCAGTTTTTTTGTTTGTTTGTTTGTTTTTTTGGTTGTTTTATTTTGTTTGAGATTGTAAGAGGAATTGTTTTCTTAATTTCTCTTTCTGATTTTTTTGTTGTTAATGTATAGAAACACAATAAACTAATGTATATTGATTTTGTACCCTACAATTTTACTGTATATGTTTATTATTTTAATAGCTTT
>NW_005258802.1:0-298 GCF_000412655.1 Myotis brandtii | reverse complement strand
GTGTAGTGGTTTTGCAACATATTTTTCTAAGCATACACACCAAAGAGTTAAAAAATATAAAAATCCACTACATGTGCTCCTATCCTACTATATATTATATTAGTAAAGTAGTAAATTTATATGTTACTACAAAATTAAAATATTAAATTAGACATATTTGTTATTGTTTCATTTAGTTAATCAATGAAACTTAATATTTTTGCTCTCAAATATCAAATAATCAATATTAGTTTTCAGTGAGAACACTATAATGAAAAAAATATCTTATTATTTTAAAAAAGCTAGCTTAATTTTAAAT
>NW_005258801.1:0-298 GCF_000412655.1 Myotis brandtii | reverse complement strand
TAGCTGCTGGCGGTCATTTCTGCAGCCTCACTGCGTTCCCAGCACCTGCAGGCTCTGCGCTGACATCGGGCACAGCCGATGGCGGCGAGGCACCAGGTGCAGGTGCAGGCTGAGCGGGTGCAGGGGCGGAGCCACCCGGGCGGGGGTGGGGGGGGCTCACCATGCGGGCAGGAAGGCCCTCGGAGGGGACAGGATCCCGTTTGGGGAGCTGGAGGAAGGTGGTTTCACACGGCTCTTGGCCAGCGGGCTCTCAGGACCACGGACAGGGGTTTGCGTGTCCCGGGGTGTGGTGGGACCC
>NW_005258800.1:0-298 GCF_000412655.1 Myotis brandtii | reverse complement strand
CCCAACTGGAGGGTACGTGCCTGCTTCCCTGAGACCCGCAAGGAATTCTCTTCGGGGTAGATATGCCCTGACTCCTGGGGGCCAAGGGACGCAGGACGGGAATGGCATGCATTAACCTGGGCTTCGCACCGAACAATGCTACACTCGAGCAAAATTAGAGCTTTGCCCGAGGACAGAAGGAAAACCAATGATCATGCGAACAGGCTGATGGCATCTAAGTTAGTGACAAAGGACCCAGTTCATTAAAATCTTTCTCTATGGTTTTAATTAAATGCCTTATACTGTTACTTTTTAAATT
>NW_005258799.1:0-298 GCF_000412655.1 Myotis brandtii | reverse complement strand
CATATTTATTCAGAATGGCATAAGTGCTCTGTATGTACAAAATTTGACCTCTATCTCAACATTTGACCTCTACCAGGTTACCAGAGAGTATATGTGTTTAGTTTGCAGATAAGAAAAAGGAAGAATCTGCACTGGACAGAGAGCCACCTGCCAGGCCTCACCATGGCCTGCTCCCCACTTCAGGCTCAGTAGGACAAGCGGGGTCCAGGAAAGAGCCTTGGCCTCCCTGGCCTGGTCACTCCATCCCCCCAACAGGCCAGTGAACTGCTGAGCTGATGGGAAGTTCAGCTCAGTGAAA
>NW_005258798.1:0-298 GCF_000412655.1 Myotis brandtii | reverse complement strand
TCTAGAGTCACAACGAAATGGGTGAAGCTGGAAAGAGCCTCTTCTAGGAGCCCCTGGTTCACAGAGGACTTCTAGATTTTCCATCAAACCTGGCATCTTCGAGATACAGAGCTTCCGGAGAGGGCAGATGTGGTTGGGGGGCAGGCTGCCCCTTCTCCTCAGCGCACAGGGTAGAAAACCTCCTATTTCTCCTCCACGTAGAAGGAAGCCAGTTTCAAACCCACCCCCCTGGGCGTGCCCTCAGATTGGTGATTAGGTTCAAAGTGCTGCCGCTCCCAGGAGGAAGGACTGGCAGGAA
>NW_005258797.1:0-298 GCF_000412655.1 Myotis brandtii | reverse complement strand
CTAGCCAACTCCACGGAATGGTGAGCAATTCACATGTGTTGCTTTGGAATCTGGGTGGGGCCTAAATAACCAGAAGCACGTGGAGGCAAATCCCAGGAGATCCCACCAGGGAGGCTGTCAGAACAGCACACGGCCAGGTGTGGTCCAGGGGATGCAGGCTCGCCTCGCCTGAGAAGCACAAGAGCCAGGCTGGGCAGGTAATGTGGACAGCCGGTGCCTGATGGAGAGGCCTGGCTTTCCATGATGTCAAATCACTATACTGTCCTGGGAATACAGACCTTAATAGCTGTTAAGGTAA
>NW_005258796.1:0-298 GCF_000412655.1 Myotis brandtii | reverse complement strand
ATTTTAGTGTTCCTTTCCCCCCAACCCCCATTGAAAATCTTATACAGTTGTGAGTTTGATGCTGTACAGACTCATGATGCAAAGTATAGAGATGTACGTAATTAGAAACTTTCATGGAAAAGAGAATGAGAAAAAAGAGAATTGAATTTGGCCAAAAAGTCACTGGGTAGGGAATCTCTAAGAAAAAATATCGTTGGAGATTACAGAAGAAATGAGATGGGTTAATGTACAAACAGTTGGATATTTGGCCCTTTACTGACCCCTGAGAAGGACAATTAGGAATGAATTTTCTGAACGA
>NW_005258795.1:0-298 GCF_000412655.1 Myotis brandtii | reverse complement strand
CTGTGAATTTTATTTGTGATCATTTGATCGAAACGCAACTAGATATCGGTATCCCGATAGCTCGTTTGAAAGAATTGATCCTACGTTGTACATTCAACATACAATTTATGTTCAATGGAGAGTTTTACCGACAAATCGATGGTGTAGCCATGGGATCTCCACTGGGCCCCCTGTTAGCCGATATTTTTCTATCCAAACTGGAAAAAACTGTCTTAAACTCGGCAATCGGACAATTTGATTTATATTTGAGATACATGGATGACACTTTCATTGTATGTGACCCAAGTCTTGGCTACAA
>NW_005258794.1:0-298 GCF_000412655.1 Myotis brandtii | reverse complement strand
CGCGCTGGGCCTCGGGGGCGCCTCCTTTAGGGACGTGGGACCCAGCAATTAGCCGGTTCCTGGGCACCAAGAGGCTGGCACCTTTATTGCCTATGAGCCCCAGTGGAAGTTGTCGTTTTTATGAAACTCACCCCTGCCATGCCTGGAGGTGTGTGTTGGAAACCAGGCTCAACTCTGAGGGTAATGCGGCCCACACGCAGGGCTGCTGGCTTCCCTGACCTACAGAACTCTCAGGAGCGAGTGTTTCCTTCCTGCCCCGGGAAAGACAGGCACTCAGCACTCACCTTCACCATCACCT
>NW_005258793.1:0-298 GCF_000412655.1 Myotis brandtii | reverse complement strand
TGGCCCTCACCAGTTCAGGATAGTCCACCTGTTGTTCTGCAGAGGGTAAGTAAGGAGAAATGCTGGTGTGATGTGTTTTCAGCCCACAGACAATTTGTGAGGAATCCCTGTTCTTAATTCTCACATCGTCTAAATTAGGGTCAAGGTTTAAGACCATAATGACAACCTTGTTTAAATCTCACTGTCTCTTCCCAGGGCATCTGTTTACCTCCCTTCATAATGAGCATGGTGGCCAAGTCAAATTCTTTCCAAGAAGAATATGGGCAAAGCCCAAACTCAGCAAGGAGTTATTTTGATT
>NW_005258792.1:0-298 GCF_000412655.1 Myotis brandtii | reverse complement strand
CCTTTCTCTTTCTCTAAAAATAAATAAAAAATCTTTTAAAAAAATAATTTAAAAAGAGGAGACAACTGCCTTAGCAAGAAATATACTAAAGGCAGTTGGGGGTAGGTGTACCAGAAGGGTCAAGAGAATCTGAGTGAGGCCCAAGAACATAAAATCCAGCATGCATTCTAAAATTAGTTGAATCTTATGTTGATGCTACTAACTTTCTTATTTAATTGCAGTAAAATGTGCTAAATGTAGCAAACTTGGAAAACATAGAACAATACAATCCTATATAATAAAGAGGTAATATGCAAAT
>NW_005258791.1:0-298 GCF_000412655.1 Myotis brandtii | reverse complement strand
TATTTGTTTGTATTTTTAAAAGAAAAGGTAAAATCATCCTTTCATACAAACATCACGTCAGCAGGTGTGAAAAGTTTTATTCAAGTAAATTCACCGGCGAGAGAACCCGTACGATGTTACAAGCGGCCGCCAGTCGAAAGAGAACGCGAAGAACAGACATGAAAATACTAAACTGAGGCCATGCCGGCCAGACGTCATCCCACCAGACCCTCCGGGCGCGGCTACGGTTTTCCCGCGACAGACAGGGTAGAGAGTTAGCTTCATGACAGCGACGGGGACCACAGGGAAGGGGGCAGGC
>NW_005258790.1:0-298 GCF_000412655.1 Myotis brandtii | reverse complement strand
CTTCCCCAGCCCCTCATCTGGCTAATCTTTTCTCATCCTTATGATCTCTGACTACATGCCACCAGGAAACAGCTTCCAAAATGTGGTTAAGTGCCCCTCCTCTGTACTGCCATTATGCCCTTTGTTACCAACTGGATATTCATGTTTCCCCAAAATTCATATGTTGAAGCTCTAACTTCTGATGTATGGTATTAGGAGGTGGGGCTTTGGTGAAGTAATTAGATGAGCTCATGATATGGAGCTCCATGATGGGATCAGTGCCTAAGAAGAGGAAGAGACATCAGAGTTTTCTCTCTCT
>NW_005258789.1:0-298 GCF_000412655.1 Myotis brandtii | reverse complement strand
TTAGCATATTACCCTTTTATTAGTATAGATAATGACATATGACAGTCACTCCTTATAAAGGTACAGTTGAATTATTTTTTGTAAAACTACACAGTTGTGTAATCATGACTGCAATCCAATTTTAGAACATTTTATCACCCACAATTTTTTCTTATGCCCATTTATAATCAATTCACACTCACACTCTCAGCCCCAGACAGCCATAAATCCGCTTTCTGTCTCTATAGATTTTTTTCTGGAAATTTCATAAAAATGAAATCATGTAACATAGTCTTTTTTGGTGAGCTTCTTTCATTTA
>NW_005258788.1:0-298 GCF_000412655.1 Myotis brandtii | reverse complement strand
GCTGCAGGCAGGCCTCGAGGGGTCCCAGACTGTGAGAGGGTGCAGGCCGGCTGAGAAACCCCCCAGTGCATGAAATTTCATGCACTGGACCTCTAGTATATATATAAAACATAAATGCATTATAACTCTATGTACATGCACCCATACATTTCTGATTTTATGTGTACAAACACATGCATGCATGTAGGAAGGGTAATGGAAAAAATTCTGGCTTTCTGAATCATGAAAAAGCATACAAATATCCCTTGAAATGAGGAATACTAGGTAGCCATCTTATTTTATAGTGATTATATATGTA
>NW_005258787.1:0-298 GCF_000412655.1 Myotis brandtii | reverse complement strand
GGAAGGGAGGGAGGGAGGGAGGGAGGGAGGAAGGACCGGTTTACCAGAGCTTAGTGACTGGGGTTTTACCAGATACTAACTGACATAGAGGAAGAAAAATACCTAATGCCAGGCCCCGCTATTCCTCCAAATTAGGGGTAGGGGAATGCGCATGTGCAGCTCCCTCTACACTTCCTGTCTTACAGAAAAGAGGAAAAAAACTGAGTTTTCCTGGAGGTCACAGCCCAGGCACAGGCTCACTGAAATGATGAGAATTAATTGCAGAACTATAGAATGCTTTCACTTCACCCACATGTAC
>NW_005258786.1:0-298 GCF_000412655.1 Myotis brandtii | reverse complement strand
AGACATTTTCTTCCGTTATCCTTATTAATCAAGAATATCTAAAAGTTTGCAAGACTAGATAAGAGTGTATATATGTATAAGCAGCTGTGAACACATCATCCCCTCTGCCACTACTGAGCATGCAAAAGAAGACATACAAAAATGGCTCTGACCATAATCAAAGGAAGGGGGCTCCTTGAGGTCAGGAACCATCTGTGTCCTAGTAACAAATGTATCCCCAGCACCTAGTAAAGAGGTTAGCAAGTAGAAAGCATGCAGTCAAAGTGCTGAATGAATGCAAGAATGCATGGATGCACCC
>NW_005258785.1:0-298 GCF_000412655.1 Myotis brandtii | reverse complement strand
AAAAAGGGAACCTCCCTTCATCAGCTCTTAGCCTAGGAAGGACAACATATTTTCCCTGTACACAAACCCGCTGGTTGAATGAGAGGATTGAAAGTATTACCATTTGTTCTTTTTGGGGTCCATTGTGCCTATTCTTACACTCCTCAGTATGACTCAGAATCTTTGATGGGACAATATGTACACAATACCTTAATAAGGAAAATTTTTTTATTAATTCCATGAGGCAATTAGTTTTATGGCATTATTTCTCATTGGTTTATTTTTCTACTTTCTTTTCTTACCACTCTAGAAAATATCA
>NW_005258784.1:0-298 GCF_000412655.1 Myotis brandtii | reverse complement strand
CTCCCTTCCTCTCTGAAATCAATAATAAAAAAAAATCATTAGAACAAACTCCAGGCTGAGTGAGCAGTGGCTGTGACCTCACTGCCCCGAGCCAGCTCTGTCATCACAGCCCCTTGGCCTCCCCGGCCTGCTCTCTCTTGACAACAGAGCTAAGGGACACCCTCAAAGAGGGTGTGGGGAGCAGGAATGGGGTGACGCAGTAAGCTGCACAGGAAACAAAGAGGCAGAGAGGAGAGAAAAGACAAAGAAACCCAGGGTTCCACAGAGAGACCATTCAGAGCCCTGGACACAGACACAC
>NW_005258783.1:0-298 GCF_000412655.1 Myotis brandtii | reverse complement strand
GTGTAAGCAGAGGATAATCTAGCAATTTTTTCATTATTCTTATCTGCTGGACCTTCTACCTCTCAACTCCATAATGGAAAAGCTGAATATAAATAAGCAAAATGTGTTTATATTACAGTATATTTTAAATAACCTAGATCAGTTTGTGCTTACTTTCTAATTGAAACTATTTATATCTACTTTTTTTTTACATTCTGTGCTTCCATATAGTAGACATTAATGGATTAAAATATAATAACTCTCCACTTATTCAGAAGAGCCAGCTTGTCATAAGGCCTCAGAGAAGCCAGAAATACCC
>NW_005258782.1:0-298 GCF_000412655.1 Myotis brandtii | reverse complement strand
TTTTTTTTTCAAAATTTAATTATTAATTTGCTTACTGGTCTACTATTTAACTCTCAGGTGCCTTTTAGGTACTGAATGATATTCTTATGTTGCAGAATTGAAATATTTTAAAAACACAGTCCCTGCCCTCTAAGAATTTGTTAATGTCATTGTCATTCCTATTACTTACTATACTTTATTCAGTGCTTACCAGGTGGTAGAATGCACTAGGACTTTATAATTATCATTATTTTTTTAATTGATGTGTAGTATGTGCCAGCCACTTTAAGTCCATGATGAGAATTAGAGTTTTAAAAAT
>NW_005258781.1:0-298 GCF_000412655.1 Myotis brandtii | reverse complement strand
TTTTTTTGTTTTTTACTAACATTTTTATTGATTGATTGATTTTTTTTGTGTGTGTGAAAGAAACAAAACATCGATGTTGTTCCACTTCATTCATTCATTCATTCGTTGATTCTTGTATATGCCCTAACCAGGGACGCTGGCAAATTGGGAAAGAAGCACTAATCAACTGAGCTACCCAGCCAGGGCTCAAACCTGTAAGAATTGTAAAGAGCACGGGTCGGAAGAGATCAACCAAGAAACTTGTATTCATATATGCACTACCCATGGACACAGACAATGGAGTGGTGAAGGCCTGGGG
>NW_005258780.1:0-298 GCF_000412655.1 Myotis brandtii | reverse complement strand
TTGGCAGTTTTAAGATATATCATAGTCTCCACCAAGAGCACACCCTTAGTCCTTAGTCCAAGGTTAATCTCAACCTTGAGGATCTCTCCTTGGCCCCTTTAGTGACACAAGACCACTCAGTCCTATGTTCAGGTGTTAAAGAATTCGCAGTTCATGAGATCTGCAAAATAGTCTTGCCTACATCTTAGCATGTTTCTACTTCACATCCTCACTTATATATTTGATATTGAGCCATGGTTTGTTTCCTTTGAATGGTTTTGGCTTTCTGTTGATACTTTATAGAAGATAGTGATTTGAA
>NW_005258779.1:0-298 GCF_000412655.1 Myotis brandtii | reverse complement strand
AGAAGAGGGGGGATAGGGGGGAGAGCCCCACAGACCTGAGGCCTGGGGAGAGGGGGCCATCAAAACAGCCCTTTGCTGGGGCCTGGCTGGCCGCACACAGGGCTTGTGTTTCTCGGGGATGACAATGGGGTGAAACATTAGAGTGGGCATCAATTATTCACAGTCCCCCGCCAGGTCAGAGCGCAGCAGCCCAGCCCACCCCGCCCCCACGCAGAGCGGAGGAGGACGGGAAACCGGGGGCGCTCCATGCCAAGAGGGAGGCTGATGATGGGGTTCAGGCAGACTCCGGGCCTCAGCC
>NW_005258778.1:0-298 GCF_000412655.1 Myotis brandtii | reverse complement strand
AGCTTCACCATTATGCCATCTTGTGGGTTACCTAGAAGCAGTTTTGGAAAAAACATTAAACTATAATGGAAACAACACTTTTCTTTATGATATTACATTTTATATATTTAAATTATCTGACTAGAAAACTTTTATAAAGTTTTTTGAAAAGGTTTTAAATCATGAGCACTTCAAAAAATATTAAGTGATACCAAACTATTCTCTGACCACAATGCTCTGAAATTAGAAATCAACTGCAAAAAGGAAGTGGAAAAAAATACAAATATGTGGAGGTTAAAAAACATGCTACTGAAAAACC
>NW_005258777.1:0-298 GCF_000412655.1 Myotis brandtii | reverse complement strand
CTTCCGGCGCAATGCCCACCTGCAGCGGCACCTGGCCACCCATGCGGGCACCGGGGACCTGGCATCCGGGCAGGCCGAGCCCCCCCAAGAGTGCCTGGAGTGCGGCAAGAGCTTCAGCCGCAGCTGCAACCTGCTGCGGCACATGCTGGTGCACACAGGGGCCAGGCCCTACTCCTGCACACAGTGTGGCCGCAGCTTTAGCCGCAACTCCCACCTGATTCGCCACCTGAGAACCCACTCCCGGGAGACCCTGTACTAGCAGCTTGCCCTGCAGGCCTCTCCCTGGCCTCCTGGCAGC
>NW_005258776.1:0-298 GCF_000412655.1 Myotis brandtii | reverse complement strand
TAGAAAGCCAATAAAATCAAACCATACATCCTTCAAAACCTGAAAAGGTTCATTTACATAATAGATTCCACTATGTCAAACAACCATACACAACCGATATTTTGAAAAATAGATTAAAAATAGGATAAGCTTGTTTGAAAGGGAAAATGAACAGTAATTTCTTATCCAATTTTAATCAAATGATTACATATTTATCTAATAGGCTCTATATTTTAGAATATAAGAAGTGCTCAGATTATACTTTGTAAAAATAAGAGAACAAAAGTTTCAATAGAACAGAACTAATTTAAGTAACGAT
>NW_005258775.1:0-298 GCF_000412655.1 Myotis brandtii | reverse complement strand
TTAATCAATAAAGAAATTAAAGATTGAAAAAAAACAAGTAATCTCTAAATATCGAAATCAAAAATGGAAACTAATGAATTTATTATTTTCCCAGATCTGTCCACTATAAAAGCCTAGAATCAATGAGTGCCCTTAACACCAAGATTGTGGTTCCTAAATCCAATCTCCATTAAACGCAACCAGAGCTCTTTAGAGAAATGGCAGATTCCAGGACGGAGGCAGGAAATAGAAAGGTGAACTTGGAACATCTTGTCACTCCAGCAAGGAATCTACCAAAGACAAGTGGAGTCATGAAAAG
>NW_005258774.1:0-298 GCF_000412655.1 Myotis brandtii | reverse complement strand
GCATGCTCTCTCTGTCCCCCAGGAACATGCCCATGCCTTCATTCCCCTTCTTCCCCCAAAGGCATGCATCTCCTAAACTCCAAGGGACCCACAAGGCTAACAACCAGGGTGAGCAATGGGCAGTGGCAGTTCATCCCAGGCAACCCCCTGTCCCTGTCTCCAAGGCCCCCTTGTCTCTGACTTCTTAGTGATTCAAAGCAGGCCAGCTTAGGCTCATTCCCCAGCCCTTCTTTGTTTCCCTGTCCCCAGCTTTAAGAAATGTCCTCTAAAACTCACCTGGACTCGTGTTGTGAAATTT
>NW_005258773.1:0-298 GCF_000412655.1 Myotis brandtii | reverse complement strand
ATCTTGAGCTATCAGTTAAAATCACATTTATGGAGAAGTTTCTATGTTCTCAACTATGGTTACTCATACTACTTGTTGAATATTCCTGCAAATGAAGCACAGATGGGGCTAGCTGAGCCTGTCAATGTGGTTCTAATAAGATCTTACTCTGAAGCAAAGGAATAAGGAACTAGGGAGAAGCACTATCACAGTACAATTTATACTTATATATGGCACTGTCAATGCCTTCAATATAGAAATTCACTTATTATTCCCAAAAATAGCATGAAAAATGTACTGTGTTGCCGATAGGGCACTT
>NW_005258772.1:0-298 GCF_000412655.1 Myotis brandtii | reverse complement strand
GTACTATAAAAGGAAGCTCAATGTTTACTTGTGTCCTTTGAAGAGCATTAAATCTTATCCAATTCATAATCTATAGCAATATTTTTGACAAGCATCTTTTCTCTCCTTAATTCTTTCCCACATGCTGTTGCTCTGGGAACCCCAAAGTCTTTCTCAATTCCAAGTCCATTTGACTTTTTCTTTTCTTCTTCCATCGCCATTCCCAGGCCTGTATTATGTGAACTGACTGAGCTTAGTTGCCTCGGTTTTCTGATCTTTCCTCCAACTTCTCTAGAATGTTTTCACTTATGAGCTGCAT
>NW_005258771.1:0-298 GCF_000412655.1 Myotis brandtii | reverse complement strand
TCCTTTACACAAATGGTAAACAGCACTGCATACGCACTAGGCGGAATGAGCAGAAGTGCAGAAACTGCTTTAAAAGTCTGATTAGAATCCTTTAAAATTTAGATAGCACCTACTGGGTGTGCTGCTTGCTTTCTCAGACCCACACATAAGGGCTGGTCCTTAAGTTAATAAACACCGTTTTGGCATTCCAGAGAAAGGTGACTTACATAGGTCAAGCTGTAAGAAATAAATTCCTGCTGTTTAAGGCCCCCAGTCTGTGGTACTTTGTGATGGCTGCCCAAGCTAAGGCAGCTGCTGT
>NW_005258770.1:0-298 GCF_000412655.1 Myotis brandtii | reverse complement strand
GAAATGTTCTAGTCAGAATTAAATTTGAGTTGTGTGTAAGGACATTGGCGTACATTGTATCTCTATGCCCGCTAGCCTTTAGAGTTGGGTCTCAAATAGAATGGTAGTTATTAAAGTACAGGGTTGTGAGGATAACATACCCACGAGAACAACCCATTCATTCACTGCCACTCAGTAACACCTTCAAAAAGCCCTAGAGCAGAGTCAGGTATGAGTGATGAATCAGATGACCACATGGAAATCAAATCTTGGCAACAACAGGGTTTAGGGGTGGCAAGGTAGGAGATGAATTGCAAAG
>NW_005258769.1:0-298 GCF_000412655.1 Myotis brandtii | reverse complement strand
GCAATCAGGGCCATCTTCCCCAGCTGCATGTAGCTGGCCTCGCCCCTGCCACCACACACTCCCGGTTCCCCATTCGCCATAGGGCAATCAGAGACTGCCAGCCAGGGGGAGGGACCAAGAAGTCAGTCATTCCCGCCTTCTCACCAGCCTCACCCCCACTGGGGGTCGGCCTCTGTGTGTGGGATGACTGGTGGGGCGAGGGCCTTGGCCTGGCACTGCCCGCGGCCCCCAACACCCACCACCAGTTTCCTGTTCGCCATTGGGCAATGGGAGCCTGCCAGCCGGGGAAAGGCACCAA
>NW_005258768.1:0-298 GCF_000412655.1 Myotis brandtii | reverse complement strand
AGCCCCACCTGGCACCCCGCCTTGGCCTGGCACTGCTTCCTTACCAGCTCCACCATCCCGCCTGCAGAGCGATCAATCAGGGCCAGGCCCCCTGCCTGGTTCCCTCAGTGCCTGGGAGCCGGGCGGCAGCCCCATCCCCCACCACTGCTGCTGGTTGCCATCTGCAGGGCGATTGGCAGGGCGATTGGGCCCCTGCTCAAACTGGCCTTTGCCTGGTGCTGCCTGCTCACCTGTTCCACTATCCCACCGTGGTCCCACTCTCGTCGGAGCCCATTGGGGCCAGCAGTGCCTCCACTGC
>NW_005258767.1:0-298 GCF_000412655.1 Myotis brandtii | reverse complement strand
GGGGTCCCGGGGCCGCGGTCAGAAGGACTTCCTGCTGACGGCAGAGGGGCCCTGCTCCTTGTAGTCCTCACTGCTGACCCACATGTCCCTGAAGGTAGAGAGCGAGCACAGCAGGGAGCCGCCCGTCCAGGCGCTGAACACGGAGCAGGGGCAGGTGGACACCTGGAGGGGGGGGGGCGGAAGGCGGGGTCAGAGGCCAGAGAGCGGGAGAAACCAGAATCGATACTCCCCTAAATCGGGGGGCACATGCCCGGGCGGTGCGGCTCAGTGGTTGAGCATCGACCAGGAGGTCACGGTT
>NW_005258766.1:0-298 GCF_000412655.1 Myotis brandtii | reverse complement strand
TAGGTTTTCCTTTCTAAAATGTCAGCGCCGATCTACAGTGTTCTGGCACCCCAGACTCCATAGAAATTCTTGGTATTACCAGCATTTTAATGAGTAGAAACCTAATGTGTGTAGTCACTGGCGTTTCAATTTGCATATCTTTCATAGATGAGTTTGAGCATCTCTTCCTTTGCTTGTTAGCCTTTGGGCATCTCTTGTTAGATCCCTCTCTTTTCCGTGGGATCCCCCATCTAATTGTCTCTTGGCTAAATTTGTTTTCAATGACCTTCAATGAACAGGACCTCCTCCTCCTCCTCTT
>NW_005258765.1:0-298 GCF_000412655.1 Myotis brandtii | reverse complement strand
AGAGCCCGGCAGCTCTTCCTTTCAAATGTCTCCAAAGCCGAGCCCTCCTCCTCGCGGCTCTCGGTCCCTCCCTGACCCGAGCACCACCCCTGTCACCTGGATGGCTGGGGCAGCCTCCTGACACCCCCTTACCACCTCCCCTCCGTCCTCAGCTCCAGGAGTGCTCCCCACAAGTAGAATTCATCTCATGGAGTCAACAGTGGCTTGAGCCTCTCTGTGTATCAGGCACCGTTCTAGGCTCTAGGCTCTAGGCTCTAACCACTGTGTGCCTTTCGGTGCACCTGCAGGGAAGCCGCTC
>NW_005258764.1:0-298 GCF_000412655.1 Myotis brandtii | reverse complement strand
CCCGAGCTGCCCCATTTGTAGTGCCCAAGGCCCCCACCTTCCCACCCTCGCCACCAAGGCCACTACATCATAGGAGTATTGTATTTCACATCACTATTCCACTCCATCTTCTCACCATGCTGTGAGGTAGGTACCAGCATCCCCACTGACAGATAAGATGATCGAGCCCCAGTGAGACTGATCATTCTCACAGGTGAATAGGTGATCACTACATTTATTTTTTGTTTTTTAAATATTTTTATTGATTCCGGAGAGGAGGGAAGAGGGAGATAGAAACATCTATGATGAGAGAGAATCA
>NW_005258763.1:0-298 GCF_000412655.1 Myotis brandtii | reverse complement strand
ATGGGAGATTTACCAACTGAATTTGATACTATTTTCACATTGTTCAGGGTAAAGATAATCTGATGTTGACATCTTCCTTAGATCAGTTCTTTCCTAATTATTGTGGCTGGAGTAAGTAGAGCCCTGTAGTAACATGGCCCTAGCAGGTCAGAGTGCACTCTGAGGGTCCGGTGTGTGTGTGGGGTGGAGGGGGGGCTTGTTTTGTGCTTGTGTATTTTGTGGGGCCTGAACAGTTGAAAGGCAGCAGTACCTGAGCCCATTCTCTCTAAATGTGACCCTTGAAATAAAGGTGCCAGAA
>NW_005258762.1:0-298 GCF_000412655.1 Myotis brandtii | reverse complement strand
TTACTGTCCCTCTCTTCCCAACACCACACTCATTACCTCAGTAGCTAGAAATCAGCCCAGCAAAAATCAACCAAAGCATTTCCTAAGAATTAATAGGCTATATGAAATTTATAAGAAACAATATTGTAAGGTTATAATAATAATCCTAATATATAAAAGCCCAGGGTCCATAACGTCCAAAATGATCAAAGGCTCGGCCCACCGGAAGTCAGTCCTGCAGTCAGTGCTGTGTTGCCATAGTGACCCAGCATTGACTGCTGAAGCTGCAGGTGCAGTGACCCAGCACTGACTGCTGAGG
>NW_005258761.1:0-298 GCF_000412655.1 Myotis brandtii | reverse complement strand
CCTGATCTGGGAAGCTGGCCTTTTCCTGCCGCGGGGCTCAAACGGAAACATCAGCTCTCCTTGGGTCTCAAACTTGCTGGCTTTCAGACTGGAACTTGCATCAATGGCTCTGCTGGTTCTCAGACCTTTGCACTCAGACCAGCACTACCCCATCAGATCTCCCGAGTCTCCAGCTTGACAACTGAAGATAGTTAAAACCAAACAAACAGAAACCAGACTTGCGATTCCCTGAACAGACAAAACCAATTGAGTCATATAAGCAAAACTTAATTCGGCTTATTCTGCAATACAAGCCAAA
>NW_005258760.1:0-298 GCF_000412655.1 Myotis brandtii | reverse complement strand
ATCTAATCTATATCTATATCTAATCTATATCTATATCAGCCAAGCGACCAGAATGATGGAATGACCGGTCGCTATGACGTGCACTGCGGCAGCCAACCAGCCCGATCAGGGCCCCAATGGGCCACCCAACCTCCTGCAGCCCCTCCCCCTGGCCAACACAGCCCCCGGTCATCCCCCCCATCAGGGGCGGGGCCAGTGGTCAACCTCCTATGTTCCCTCCCCGCCACGGGCCCTGCCCCAATCGGCCCCCATGGGGGCAGGTGGCCAGACCCCACCCATGCATGAATTCATGCACCGG
>NW_005258759.1:0-298 GCF_000412655.1 Myotis brandtii | reverse complement strand
TTTTTCAGACTTTCTTCTCGCGGGTTTTTCAATCATGTTCCTTCCAAGTCCATGACTATCCAGCCAAATCATTAGCCACAGCTCATGGGTCAGTATGTAATCGACCATCTGGCCATTTCTCCTTCCAAGCTAAGTGAGCAAATAGGTACACTGCCTGAAGTTCTGCTCACCAGGGGGATTTCCCTTGACTGCCTTCCTTCGCAGGCATCCCAGAAAGAGGCTGCTGTGCTGAAGCTACCACTTTCCGGGGTGTTCCTGCATGTTGTGCAGAGCTGTCTATAAAACAGGTCCTCGCCCT
>NW_005258758.1:0-298 GCF_000412655.1 Myotis brandtii | reverse complement strand
AATTCATTAAAAAATAAATTCAACATATGTTTATTATTTCATCACCTGTTTTATTATTCCCATTTTGGGGTTTACAAATCAAGTCTCATCGAGGTTTCAATTACTTGCCAAATTAACATATTTTAGAATCACCCAAAACCTATGTTCCTCATCCTAAAAATTACCCTGTAAAATATGTCATGGGTTATGGACAGGAGGCATCATCTGATCCAATCTGGTTATTCAACAACAGAGAAATCTGAGTCACCATGGTCTTAATGGACTAGCCCAATGGCAGTCCACTAGGTGCTGACCAGGT
>NW_005258757.1:0-298 GCF_000412655.1 Myotis brandtii | reverse complement strand
AACAAAACAAAACTCAAGCTTGCTTCTGCCCTCCATCTGCCTGGAGCACTCTGGCCCCAGCTTTCCAAGGCTGGCTCCACCCTGTCCTTCAGCTCTCAATTTAATCACCAGCTCTTGGAAGCCTGCCAGTGTTTACCAACTACGCTTCTATATACGTGCATGCAAGTGTGCAAAATGTCCCTGGTGTAAGTTTTTTTGCAGCATTGTCTGATGACAACTGAAACATCCAACAGTGGGGGAGACTCGTTAAACAAAGCACGGTACACGCGTGACATGCAATGCTATGCGGTGGCAAAAA
>NW_005258756.1:0-298 GCF_000412655.1 Myotis brandtii | reverse complement strand
GTTTAGTGCTGTATCAGATACTAAATTTAGTCTGGGCATGTGTGAAGTTTCGTATACACGTGGATATAGTCACCCCACGACTCTTGTACCTAAAGCCTGCGTGGCCTTTTGTTAAATGCCGTAACAAGCAGTCTTTTCCCCAGTCCGTGCACCCAGTCCTGCTGGCATTCCGTTCCTTTGTCCCAGAAAAGTGTATACATTTTTCAAAGTGTCTTAATGCTCTCTTTTACTTTTATTTTGGATTCTTTAAAAAAAATTTTTAAAAAAATTAATTTCAGAGAGGAAAGGAGAGGGAGAG
>NW_005258755.1:0-298 GCF_000412655.1 Myotis brandtii | reverse complement strand
CCCAGCCCACCTCTCCCTCCCTGGGCAGGTGGGATCGTGAGGATGACGCTGAGCCTGACAGTTATCATGATGGAGGCCACCAGCAATGTGACCTATGGCTTCCCTATCATGCTGGTCCTGATGACCGCCAAGATCGTAGGAGACATTTTCATTGAGGTGCAGCTGGTGGGAAAGGCCTGCCTGCCCAGCCCTCATTCTGGGTCCCATCCCCATGCCCTGGTCTCAGAGCCTGAGAATGTGGGGACTGGGCTCTGTAGCAGCAGAGGAGGGAAGGGGGCCCCTGCAAAGCCATCCCCCA
>NW_005258754.1:0-298 GCF_000412655.1 Myotis brandtii | reverse complement strand
CCCCGAGCCCCATTCCCCACGATCTCAACATTATTGACTGTATTCTCCATGCTGCTGTCTGCATCTCTGGGCTATTCTGCAACTACCAATTTGCACTGCTAAATCCCTTCACCGTTTTTACCCAGCACCCCAAACCTCCTCCCAGGCAACTTTGTCTGGGTGGCTCCCCAATGTGGTGTATTTGGGATCTGGAGTCAGACAGCCCGATTTAAAATCCTATCGCAATTACTTATAAGCTATTTACCTTGGATGAGTTATTTAAGCTCTCACATATACACACACATATGTATACACACAC
>NW_005258753.1:0-298 GCF_000412655.1 Myotis brandtii | reverse complement strand
CCAAATCTCAGAGAAATGGCATCACTTCTTCTGTATGGTCTTCATTAGAATCCAGTTAGGAAATCTAACCCATACTCAGGAGATGGGGTTATACAAGTGTGTGAATACTAGAAAGGTGAGAGTCATTTGGGGCCATTTTAGAGGCTGCCTACATCAGTCTGTCCTAAGACACCCAGTTATTCATTCTTCCCACATGTGAAACACACCCAATATCATGGTTTCCAAAAAGGTCTAATGCTATCACAGCAAGAGTTCAAAATTCAGAAGCTCATAATTTATATATGTTATATAGATGTAG
>NW_005258752.1:0-298 GCF_000412655.1 Myotis brandtii | reverse complement strand
GGACTGTAACTTCATCTGCTCTGTTCTGCACACCCCTTCCTGCCTCTCCCCCCTCCCCGCCAGGCTGGTCCCCTGCCAGGCTGCTGATAGGTGCTCCGTTAGGGAGAGGAAAGGAAGGAGCCTATAGTCAGGGGTGATTCAGCTCCTTATGCCATTTTCCACAGAGCTCATCGGCTCACCCCACCAGTCCCAAGCCTGGGGAAGTCGTTCTTGCTACTTTTAATATTGTTTCCTCCCTGAAAATCCCTTCCTCTGCTTCCCCAGGGGAAGCCTTGGATTCTCAGAAGCACACACTTCA
>NW_005258751.1:0-298 GCF_000412655.1 Myotis brandtii | reverse complement strand
ATTGGAAATAACTGTCAGGCCAAACTCCTTGCCAGGGCTGCCCTTGTCTCCCTCCCAGGCACAGGGCCCCGAGGCATAGAAGGGGCTGATGCGCAGGTCAAGGCAGCAGCAGGCTTTGTGCTTTGCAATTACCACCCGTTCCCACTCAATCACAAGACTCACTGCAATGCAATCTCCTGGGCACTAGCCTGGCTCCCTCGGAGATTAGACTCCCCCGGAGGCGGGGGCGGGGGGAGTGGGGGGTGTCTCACTGCAAACCACGTTGCCTCACAGGATGTCTTAAACACATATATTTTTT
>NW_005258750.1:0-298 GCF_000412655.1 Myotis brandtii | reverse complement strand
TTAAATATTCAGTGACAAATAACACTATCTTTCTGATGTAGCTGAAATGTTTTTAGTTACTACGTGGCCCACTGCACTTATAAAGGCCCTGTGGAACCTCTTACTAATGGCTAGAGTAAACAGAAGAGGAGGAGGACACACTTTGGAATCCTCCCTGAGTGCACTCGAGCCAGAGTTACTCCGATTCAACGCACTGTTCAGGCCGGAACCAGCCAGGCCCTGGCTGCCCGTCTCTGCAAGGACCAGAACACTGACTTCCAAGTTTCAGTTGTTGCCTGCACCTTGAACCACCAGATTG
>NW_005258749.1:0-298 GCF_000412655.1 Myotis brandtii | reverse complement strand
CCTATATAATTTTATTAACCAACATCACCCCAATAAAACATATTATTAATATATATTCTAGACTACCCCAAAGGATCATGCAAGCACATGGAAGAATAAGTGTGTCCCAGAGAAGGGGAAATATCAATATCTCCTGGCATATTATCAATGGAGTTTATGTTACTCTGTCTCATGGTGCACTCAATGTTTTCCTGTGGTTTTATTCCATGGTTATTTGTACAGGTCCTGTGCTGTTCAGTTGTAATAGGTATAGTCAACAGCAGGCAGAAGCTCCATTGCCTGTCCAGAAGAGCATCTA
>NW_005258748.1:0-298 GCF_000412655.1 Myotis brandtii | reverse complement strand
AGGGCATGAATCAAATTTAAGAAAAACACTGAACTTGATCCTGGAATTGTTTTCTGTGCAGCCTGTCATCTCCCTTCCATTTTTCCTCCTTCTCCCTTTCTTTCCATCAAGAAAACTTAGTCTTCGGCCTGCTCTTCAGCTCAGTGTCATTCTGATTCCTGAAAGCTTGCTCAGCAGCTACAACATTTCAGGCACTGGAGACCTACGAAGTGGAATACGATGGTCTGTCCTCACAGAAGATGTAACGAGGGGCAGACAGGCATGTGTCATGGGTATGGACAGATCCATGGCCCCAGGT
>NW_005258747.1:0-298 GCF_000412655.1 Myotis brandtii | reverse complement strand
AGTTCAGGCTTTGGATCCAGAATTCCCCTGGACAAGCCTATATTATCTAATCTCCCCTTTACTTCTTTCCTGTTAAATAATAACCATACTATTACAATGGTATAACCAAGGAGCCAGTCACATACTACTTAGACTTTCTTTGGTGTCTTTTATTGCTAGGTGATGATATTGTACAATATATTGCAACCAGAAAGAGGAAGAAAGTCAACTATGATATTAAAATTAGAAGAAAAAACAAAAAGCATCATACATTACCAATTGTCTGAGCATTAGGTTACTTCTTTAAGGGCAAGGTGAA
>NW_005258746.1:0-298 GCF_000412655.1 Myotis brandtii | reverse complement strand
GGTGCCTTTACAAGATTCCCAAGACATTCTGCGGTTGTCAGTAGGAGTGGAGTAATGCCCTTTGGGATCAAAGGGTACAGGAAAAGCTGACACATTCAGGCCTGATATAGACAGATAAGCGTAATTAATCCAGCGCCACTGATTCCCTTTAGAGTAACGAAACTGAGTAGTAACGTTGTAACACATCACTCCCAAACAGAGTGACGATTGAGGGTTACTCACACACAGAGGAACAGTGGGCACATTCCAGGTGAGGGTCTTGTTAAACAATGCTTGAAAACGAGAGTCCCCCAAATGT
>NW_005258745.1:0-298 GCF_000412655.1 Myotis brandtii | reverse complement strand
TTGGTTGCTTCTGTCCCCATCTGTCAATGGCTTTCAATAGATAGAAGATACTCCACCTCTATTTTACATGGTTTATGAAGGCAAAGCAATTCATAGGGTTAAATGCCACCTAAGCAGAAGTCACAAGCCACAAGTAGAAGCATTCAGTTCTAAAATGTCTAAGTGTCCAGTCCCCAAACATGAAATCCTTCAACACACCCATGAAAGTGTTTTACCTATTCTACCCAAATTGTGTCCGTGAACCTCCTATCCCCTCTGCCCTGCCTCTATCGAATATTAGCAAATGGTGGAGCAGAAA
>NW_005258744.1:0-298 GCF_000412655.1 Myotis brandtii | reverse complement strand
GAAGAGACTCTCTTTACCCCATCGTATGTTCTTGCCTCCTTTGTAAAATAATAATTGACCATAAAAATATAGGTTTATTTCTGGGCTCTTTATTCTGTTTTATTGGTCTATATGTCTGCTTTTATCCCAGTTTGATATCAGGTAACATGATTCTTCCAACTTTTCTTCTTTCTTAAGATCACCATTGCTATTCTGGATCTTTGGTGGTCTCATATAAATTTTTGAAATATTTGTTCTAGCTCTGTTAAATATGCCTTTGGGATCTTGATAGGAATTGTGTTGAATCTATAGATTGCTT
>NW_005258743.1:0-298 GCF_000412655.1 Myotis brandtii | reverse complement strand
CCCTCCCCGGGAGCCCAGGGAGTCAGGGCTGGGCTGGAGGTGCCCTCGGGGTAGGCGGCTCTCAGGGACCTTACAGGAGGGGAGACTGAGGCAGGCACTGGCCCGGCTCCACCTTCAGACACGTCCGAGGCCCAATGAGCAGGTTGTGTCGGGGAGTCCGGGGAGGGTCACGGGGGAAGGGCACCCCCCCGCTCCCCGCAGTTCACTGACCCGGACACTCCTTTTCGTGTCACTGTGCAGTCAGGCTCCATGTAACACGGCCGGGGGTCAGGGGCCGTCCCGGGAGGCGGACACATCT
>NW_005258742.1:0-298 GCF_000412655.1 Myotis brandtii | reverse complement strand
GGGGCGGGGTTTCCATCTGAGAAACACCCTTTTCAGAAGCGCTTTCTAATTCTGTGTCAGGACGGGTGGGACGAAGCACACGACGAAGGCCCTGCTCTCGTTCTGAGAAGCTGGCGTAGCGTCCAGTCCTCACCTCGGGCCATAATTACGAGGACTGAAATCAAAACCCTGGCGGGCAGTCCCTGGCCGAGAGCTGGACGTACTAAAAGTTGTCTGGGTGTAAATGTACGGGGACCTATTTGTGCCAGAGCCCGAAGTGTCCGTCTCTGCGCTCTTCTGCCTGAACCTGGGGCTGTTT
>NW_005258741.1:0-298 GCF_000412655.1 Myotis brandtii | reverse complement strand
CAACTGTGGTCTTTTTCCAGGAATATTAGAATTACAACTCAGAAAGGAAAGCCATTCTTTGGTGTTAAAAGTTTAAGATGTAAAACTTGAGAGTTATTAGTGGTCATGTTTTTGTACATATAGACATGAGAACCAGAGGAAATTAATCCATAGAGCAAGAAAGAAGAGTCAGAATAAGAAACATGGCAACATTTCTTGTAAAACCTGACATTTCAGAGTTCTAACTACATTCTTTTTAAAAATATGTTTTATTAATTTTAGAGAGGGAGAAAGAGATAGAAACATTGATCATCTGCCT
>NW_005258740.1:0-298 GCF_000412655.1 Myotis brandtii | reverse complement strand
TGATGGTTACTCTCCTCATGAAAATTTTCAAATAAGTATAAAATTACTACTATGATTGAAGAAAAGTACAAAGTGCTCTGGTAGTGGATAGCAGGGTCACCTGATCTACTAAGGATGGAAAAACACTTTTGATGAAAACCAGGGAGAGAAAAATCCAATCAGGTCCTCCATCATATAAATTTACTTTTCACCTGTGAAGGCTAAGATTACACTACTGTTTTATGGAATCAGCAGTCTTCTATAAATAGTACTGTTCAACTATTTATCTCTACAATGTTATTGCATCCTGTGATGAATA
>NW_005258739.1:0-298 GCF_000412655.1 Myotis brandtii | reverse complement strand
CCAGCTGCATGAGAAATTCAGCCATCTGAGTCCTCGTCCTACTTCTCCCACTTTGGAGAACTCCAAAGTTCTCGGGGTCCCCTGGGGAGTGGGTATGATCTGCTTAGCCAGACATTGCGTGAAATGGTGGGTCCATGTGAGGGGGCTGGCCGGGAGGCAGGAGGCAGGAGGAGAAGGGGATGGTTAGGAGTAAATGCCTGTCATTGGATGCAGGCATGGGGAATGATGGGCCAGAGATGAGACCCAGAAGAAAATAAACTAGAAATGAGATGAAAATCTGAGAGAGACACAGCCAAGA
>NW_005258738.1:0-298 GCF_000412655.1 Myotis brandtii | reverse complement strand
AATCTCGGTTAAGGTAAATATGATTAAGGACCGAAAAAGGATGAGCCTGCAGATAAAACTGGACAGCATTACCCCAGGAAGAACAAATAATGACCAGGACGCTTGGATAAGGAACCTTTCCAGCAAGGAGTTATCAACAACAGAAAAACACATTCTTGCTCAGGGAATGAATTTCAACTATCGCGACTCAAATAAAGTCGATTTTCTTGGAGCGCTTGAATCAATTTTGAAGTCTTCCCATAGCTCACCTGAAGCACAGAACGCAATCAGACAAAAAATTGTTCCAGCAGTCTCAAGA
>NW_005258737.1:0-298 GCF_000412655.1 Myotis brandtii | reverse complement strand
GAGAATAAGGCTAGCACCCACTTCTCACTAATTTCACAAATCTATTAGGTGCCTGGGCTCTGGGAAATGTACAGGGCTCAGACAGTAACACACAGTTTGGGGGTGAGGGGGCTGTGAGGAGCTTTCTGCCAACTTGGCCAGGCTCTAGTACCCAGTTACCTGATCAAATGCTGGTCTAGGTGTTGCTGGGACGGTATGAGGTAGATGTGGTTCAAATCTATAATCCATGGACATTAAGTCAGAGGCTATCCTCAACAATGTGGTGGGCCTCATGCAACGGAAAGGTCTGAGGTTTTCC
>NW_005258736.1:0-298 GCF_000412655.1 Myotis brandtii | reverse complement strand
TCATTTATTCAGAATTTACTACTCAAATAAGGTATCTTGCACACATATATGTCTATATATGAAGATAATTGTTTCTTATCATGGAAGCTGAAATTATAACACACAATTTGATGCTGCACTGGAATGCTATTAAATGTCCACTTGTACAAAGGGATATGTGATTCTGACTTAAAGGTTTACAAAAAAGGAATATAAATACTTGTATCTTGATAAAACAGTGATCATTTGATTTATTAATTGACTTAATTATGTATGTGTAGTATTGAAGAGTTATAAAAACTATTTTCTGTAATGTTTT
>NW_005258735.1:0-298 GCF_000412655.1 Myotis brandtii | reverse complement strand
AAAATAGTTTTAAAAGGAAAGAAAATGGGTTAATAGAGTTAGACTATGTAATGGAGAGCCTTGAGGACCAAGGAACATTCCTTTGTTTACTGGTATTCACTTTGTTCAACAAAAAGTTTCCTGTACCCTTCCAGGTAGTGTGGATAATATAAAGCTGCAGTCTCTGGCCTAGGGGAGGACACAGTGAGGAGGAGAGGAAGCCCTCACAAGGCAGATGGTGGCACCACCAGAGAGCCCTAGTTCAAGTATCAGTAAGTCACTCAGGCTGTGCTGATAGAGATGCTTCTGATTTGGCCTC
>NW_005258734.1:0-298 GCF_000412655.1 Myotis brandtii | reverse complement strand
GGTGGTCACTTTTGCTTCACAGAGTTATTTGCCTGGAGAATAACCTGACATCCCAGGAACTCCTCCACCTGGAGAAACATTTAGCAGGGTCTTTGGTGGAGGTGACACTGTCTACATGTGTCTGAGACACTTGGCTGCCATCTCTCCAGGCTGGGTTCCCTCCTTCCAGGTGGAAAAGGTGCCAGAGATTCATATATGTAGGGCCTAGTTGGTGCTGATAAAAGGTCACTTACACCTATGTGATCCTGGATGAGTTACTTAACCTCTCTGTGCCTTACACTCCTCATCACAAGCATGA
>NW_005258733.1:0-298 GCF_000412655.1 Myotis brandtii | reverse complement strand
AGGTCAGTCCGAGGTTTAACCCTATAGCGGCTCCCCATAGAATCTTAAGTTGCTGGCAGCCATGTTTCACCCCTCCCCCCATTATCACCAACACAAATATCCCCTTCTCTTTCTTGGCATCATTTCATCACATCAAGTTGCTGTGCCTCTTGAGCCAAGAGTAAGATCAGATATTTATCTCACTTGCATATCCTTTTGTTAGATTCAATCTGCCCTGCCTCTTAGATTTTACTTGAATCCCAAATCAATCATCCAATGCACTTGCTACAACTCTACAGATTTGTGATATTAACATTTT
>NW_005258732.1:0-298 GCF_000412655.1 Myotis brandtii | reverse complement strand
AAAAATTAAATGTATTGGGGTAACTTTAGTCAATAACATTATATAAATTTCAGGTGTACAGCTTTGTTACACAATATCTGTATATTCCATTGTGTGCTCATCCCCTGAAGTCCAGTCTCCTGTCACCATGCATTTGACCCCTTTACCCTCTTCATCCTCCGCTCACTCCCTTTCCCCTCTGGTAGCCACCATGCTGTTGTCTGTATCTGTGAGTTTGTTTTATCTGTTCATTTGTTGCTTTTTGTTTTATATTTCACAAGAGAGTGAAATCATATGGTTCTTGTCCTTTTCTGTCTGA
>NW_005258731.1:0-298 GCF_000412655.1 Myotis brandtii | reverse complement strand
ACTGGACAGCCGAACGACCTTCCGGACATCCTTCCGGGCGACCATCCCGACGAAAATCGGGGCTGCGAGGGCCGAGCCCCTGGCACGAATCTCGTGCATCGGGCGTCTGGTAGATAATAAAGTCAATGCTAGTCACAGGCGAGACCTTTGAGGTCCTCTGGGGGACTTCACTCAGCGACACCTTTCACAGCCCTTCGCACCTAAGCGGGGCCAGCTGGGCCCCAGTCAGCCACGTAGACCATGCGTGATGGGCTGGGGCCGTGTCCACTGGGAAGAAATTTACTGAAGGTTGTGCATG
>NW_005258730.1:0-298 GCF_000412655.1 Myotis brandtii | reverse complement strand
GTCTTCTTTCACCTAAGAAGCTGAGAACATCAATATCATGGATCTCAGGAAAATCCCACACTATTAGTGTCATTGTCATAATCCTCTTCTTGCTTATATTTAAGCATTAAGTTCCCATGATTTCTAAATAAAGTCATCTCTTATTTTTTTTAACTTAGGTTAATCTTTGAGTGATAAAAATGAACTTACCCATGGGAGAAGGTGGTTCTGAGAGATTCCAACATACTTTAGATACTGGAATGAGTAGATCCCATGGTGAGCTAGAAAGTGTGCATTACATAGAGAAACACAGGTTTCT
>NW_005258729.1:0-298 GCF_000412655.1 Myotis brandtii | reverse complement strand
TCTCCTGTCTTAAGCTGCATCTGCACAGGTGCCACAGCCTGGTTTGGAGGGAGAGCTGGAGCCCAGCCCCGCTGATCTGCAGGGAGGATGGCAGTAGAAGAGCTCTGCGGAGACTGGGATGCAGCACTGTTAACTGTGCTTGCTGGGATGGGAAGCATGCGGAATCCTGGCAACTCCTCTGCACTAACAGCTCTGGTCTGGCCTCTGGATACAGAATGGAAATCTGTGCACCCTGCTAGGACTGGGTTCCCAGGACACCACAGGGGTCCCAGGGTGTTACGGGAAGTCTGAAGAGCAA
>NW_005258728.1:0-298 GCF_000412655.1 Myotis brandtii | reverse complement strand
CCGTCGGGGGACAGCATTTCTCTCCCATTTGCTGCTCGGTCTCCTCCCCGCTCTCCCTCGTCTCCGTGGGCCCGTGTCTCCCCCTCTGTGTCTCTCTCTCCTGTCTCTCCGTCTCTTCCGATGTCTCTGTAGGTGCAGAACTCCGTGGGTTTTCCCCTCTGTTTTGGTTCTTGCCTGCTCCTCTGTCCTCTGGGTTTCCCTAATGTCTTCCCCATCTCCCGCTTCCTGCCCGCCTCCAGCCTCCCCTCCGCTTGACCCTGGAGAAGGGCTGGGAGGGACCCTCCGGGGCCCAGTTTTG
>NW_005258727.1:0-298 GCF_000412655.1 Myotis brandtii | reverse complement strand
TGAGTGGCTCAAAACTCTTTTATTACAGTTTCTTTTTATATTTTGCAATCAAATGTGAAGTTGTTGAACATTATATATTTTTTCCTGTAAGAAATCATATTTTTCATGAAAAACTGCTACTTTATGTCCTTGAACATGAAAAAAGTACATTCTATGTTAAAAATCATCAAGGAAAGGGAAGAGAGCAATCAATTTTACTGTTAATATTTTCTTGTGATCAAATATTTCATTAAAAATGAGCACTATTGAAATTTGGATGCCTCACCTTTAAAATATTATGATTACTAGGATATAATTT
>NW_005258726.1:0-298 GCF_000412655.1 Myotis brandtii | reverse complement strand
AAAGGACTCCAAGACAACAGTAATCTTTTCCTTTGTGTATGGATCTGCGATTTGGGCGGGGCTGGCAGAAACCCATCGTCTCTGCTCCATTTTGTTGGAGGTCTTATCTGGATGCAAGGAAGGGGCGGAGCAGGCCTCTCCCTCTCCACGTGGGCCCTCCCTCCATGGGCCACTCTGCCGTGGTGGCCTCTGGGAAGCCGGGCTTTGTACATGGCAGCCCAGGGCTCCAGGTCAGGTGTCCTGAGAGTCCACAGCGGAGGGTGTGAGGCCTTTTGTGGCTTAGTTTCAGAAGACACCT
>NW_005258725.1:0-298 GCF_000412655.1 Myotis brandtii | reverse complement strand
TGGATGACAATGATGCTGGAGATGATGCTTCTGACTGTGAGCAAAAAGACCAGCCTACAACATTGCCACCCAATAACACTCAAGGACCCAGCAGCCAGCCATTCTTTGGACTGAAGATACCAACCCTCTTTCTTGTGATATCTAAGGAAATGATGTGAGCTGCTGTACGTGCAAATGCTTCATAAACAGTAAAGCATCATACAAATAAATAATCATTATTAATATGGTCTTCATTGCCCTGATCAGAGATTGGTCCATTTTTTTTTAACACATTGTATGCGGGAAACGTATTTATAAA
>NW_005258724.1:0-298 GCF_000412655.1 Myotis brandtii | reverse complement strand
CCACTGAGCCAAATCGGTTAGGGCTCCATTGATTTTTAGAGAGGGGGGGGGTGGGGGAGACACACATCAATGTGAGAGGCACATCAATTGGTTGCCTCCGGCACACGCCCTGACTGACCAGGGTGGGGATCGAGCCTGCAACCAAGGCACATGCCCTTGATTGGAAATCGAACCCTGGACCCTTCAGTCCTGCATTCTATCCACTGAGCAAAACTGGCTGGGGCTAGTTGTAATTTTGATGCGGTCGTGGGAGGAGGTGCTTACCCTGTTTACTTATGCCACCATCTTGACCAGAAGT
>NW_005258723.1:0-298 GCF_000412655.1 Myotis brandtii | reverse complement strand
TGGAAAAAATTCCAGTCATTTTGTTGAAAAACTAAAATCACTGAATATTAACGACTCTGAATGTTTTGCTAGTTATGACATTGTTTCACTTTTCACACACATTCCCATCGACGAGTGTATGGTGATTATAGAAAATCTCCTAAGAAACGATGCCAATTTAGGCACGCGAACAACACTTTCGGTTGAGGATATAGTGAAGGCTACGTCAATCTGTTTGAGGTCAACCTACTTCACATACAAAAATAATCTGTATCAACAAACTGATGGCGTAGCCATGGGATCACCTATTTCACCAGTT
>NW_005258722.1:0-298 GCF_000412655.1 Myotis brandtii | reverse complement strand
ATTTTAAATGGGTATAATAATAACAGAATTCATCCTCTTATATTTATAAGACAACTTGAAATATAAGAACATTTAAAATGCTAATTATACTTAGATTCAGTTTGATTCTTTAAGTTTAACAAAAAGTGACACACTAATTTTTTTTAAAGATACAACTTCAGAAATGACCAAATACCCAATTCTGAAACCAGATAAGCTGATCACTTATCAAGTAACTGCCCACTTTACACAAAGTGTCTTATTTTTAGACGATCAAATATGTTACATGTTTTTCCTAGAGTAATTTACAGTTACATAA
>NW_005258721.1:0-298 GCF_000412655.1 Myotis brandtii | reverse complement strand
GAAATTAATTTAAAAATTAAGAGTAGAAAAGAGCAAGAGAGTAGAGGAAAAAAATTAAAAATTGAGTAGCTAAGAAACAGAAAAGAGAGGGGGAAATGGAGTAGATACAGGGATGAGGTAATTACATATATGAATAAGCCAACAGAGACTACAATAACAATAAATCAATAAAGCAGATAAAGAAGGTCACTTTTTAACATGAGGCAAAAAGAAAGAAAAGGGAAAAGCTAAAGTGTGGAATGGATAAGAAAAACAGGATGAAAATGTGAGAAGAGAGGATGAAAAAGGTGAAAAAATA
>NW_005258720.1:0-298 GCF_000412655.1 Myotis brandtii | reverse complement strand
ATTTACGCAGAAAGGACGATATATATATCACTCGTCCAGATAAAGGTGCAGGAATCGTCCTTATGAACAAGGATGATTACATTGATCGAATGACCGAAATACTTTCAGACACTAGTAAATTCAGAACTCAAATAAACGACAAAGACAAAACTCATCTAGCCGAAAAACAATTAACCGACAAGCTGAAAACATTGTTAGAGCAAGGTCCACTCACAGCCCCTCAGTTCGAACGCCTCAAACCAACAGGTTGTGTGATTTCCCGTTTATACGGCTTACCAAAAGTTCATAAACCAAACCA
>NW_005258719.1:0-298 GCF_000412655.1 Myotis brandtii | reverse complement strand
CCCCCCCCCCCCCCCCCCACACACACACACAGTTCTTTGTATCCAGTGTCCAACCCCAGGGAATCTCTCTTCCTAGAACCACCCTTTTCTTTCCTCCACTCCCAATCACCCAGCTGAATCTCCTCAGAGAGTGAAGGAAATGATTTCAAGATTCTCTGAGACAAGGGATTAAAAAAACTGCTTACTAGCTAGACATCTGAAATGGGTAAGTATGTGAAAAAAATTAGTCAGTTATTTAACATATACTATATCTTTTGTCTCCACCCACAGTACTTTACTGTGAGGGCTTTACCTTCCA
>NW_005258718.1:0-298 GCF_000412655.1 Myotis brandtii | reverse complement strand
TTTTTAATTCATGAATTTCTACAGTCAAGAGCCACTATTTCCTGATAGAAAAAGAGGAGCTGAAGAGAAAGGAGTGATTTATGAACTTGTAGACACAGACATTCGGCCTCCTGGCTGACAGGTTAGAATTCTGCTCATTTATCTCCCCTTCACCTGTCATTTCTCCTTTCCAATAATCAAGTGAATAAACATTTCATTCGATTCCAGTGTAACTCAAATGTTTACGTGTTTTAAAAAATGAATCTCGATTTTGAAGTCGCCCTCGCTGGTTTTGAAAAAGCCAGCAGAATATCTCCAG
>NW_005258717.1:0-298 GCF_000412655.1 Myotis brandtii | reverse complement strand
ATCACAACTAGAAAAATAACTAATGCCAAACCAGTAATTAGGGTCCCAGGATCACCATCTCCTACTTCATTAATTATTTGCTATGCCTCTGCCTTGGCCTCAAAATGACCGAATACTGATGTGATATATGTAATATTTCATACACTATCCTGAGCATATGGTGTGCTGTATCCCAGAAACTCGAGTCTAACCGTTGCTGCCTTCCCTCAGGATCACTATGACTGGGGCCTGCGGGCCATCAAGTCTGTGCTGGTGGTGGCAGGATCTCTGAAGCGAGGAGACCCTGACAGGCCTGAAG
>NW_005258716.1:0-298 GCF_000412655.1 Myotis brandtii | reverse complement strand
TGATCTCACTTATATGTGGAATGTAATGAACAAAATATACTAACAAATAAAAATAAGAAGAACAAGGGTAAAAGGGAGGCATAATTATAACCATTTTAAAACATCTTTGAATCATAAATTGACATTCAAATATCTGGTGGAGACAGGAAAAAAGGGAAATGTCTATTTTATTAAAGAATACATTGTTTGTAAAATCTGCCCTTAGAAATACTGTTATTTCCATTTTCAGACATTAATTCAAATATTGAAATTAAATCTACATATTGTGGGAAACTGTTTATTGCCTTCACTATCTGAT
>NW_005258715.1:0-298 GCF_000412655.1 Myotis brandtii | reverse complement strand
GCCGGGCTCTGATTGGCCAGCCTTGGCCACCGACCACATCAGAGTCACCTGGACCCAGAGACAGAAAGGGGCTTCCCAGGAACAGGTTGGGGCTCTTCCCAAGGGGGTGGGGGGCAGGATGCTAGCTAAGGACACAATCCACAGACTCCTAAAATGAGTCCTCCAAATCCCCCCGTCCAGGACGCAGCAAGGCAGGCGGCCACTCCTTCCTCTCCGCCTGCAGGCCTGACACCCAGGAGACGGTTCTTGTTTCAAAAAAAGGAGAGACTTGGCAATAGCCCCGAGTGCAGACGACTCG
>NW_005258714.1:0-298 GCF_000412655.1 Myotis brandtii | reverse complement strand
ATTCAACAATGAAATCCAAGACAATTGAGAATGCATACTTTAGCAAGAATTAACTATTAATCAGTAATTTCTCCTGACAGGACACTTCTGACCTTTTGAAACTGTGACATAAAATGTATGCATTTATACAGCGCACATGTATCATAATCAGGCATTTCAATAATTGCCTCTATCAATAGCAGATACTGATTTTGTTTTTGAGTGAACCATCACTTACTCATTTTCTTTCTTTTTCCTAAGGTGAAAGTTAATGATAATATAGGAAAGATTAGATTGTTATACATTCCCTGTGAATTAG
>NW_005258713.1:0-298 GCF_000412655.1 Myotis brandtii | reverse complement strand
AGTAACAGGTGACCACGAGTTTGGCAGCTGGAAGGACGGGCGTGTAGTGGCTGTCAGTCCTGGGGTCAGGCGCCTGGGCATGGATGGCTCTGCTCGGGCTCTCCCCGGGCTGCATTCTCCCCGGGAGGCCCGGTGGGAGGACCGTCTGCTTCCGGCTCAGCCCAGCGGTGGGAGGCACCGTCTGCTTGCTGGGTTACGCTGTGGGTCAGAGGTCAGCTCCCTCAGCGCCTGCTCCCATGCGAGCCCCGGAGGCCAGAGTCTGCTGTTAGGTCACATCAGCAGGGCGATGGCATCCATC
>NW_005258712.1:0-298 GCF_000412655.1 Myotis brandtii | reverse complement strand
CCTCTCTCCACTGGAACCTTGGAAAGGCAGGGACTGCGTCCATTTCAGTCACCACTGTATCCCCACCAGGTGGCTCAATGCCTGGCACATAGTAGGTCCCTGATAAATCTTATGAATAAACAAATGAATAGATAAATGGAAGAGTGGATAAAGGAAGGACCTTAGAAGTCTGCTGATGTAGTCACTTTATTTTCCCTTAAATGTGATCTATGGAAAAGGAATTACCAGCAAGCTCCTAACCCACGATCATCTCAACACTTCAAGTTCCTACCCAAGCACACTTGAACTCACTATTAAC
>NW_005258711.1:0-298 GCF_000412655.1 Myotis brandtii | reverse complement strand
CCCCAAGACCCTTCATCTCTACTCCACCGCCCTTAGAGAGACTCTTACCGATAGGAAAATGGAGCTTCGAGTATGTAGGAATGTGACCCGCGACCATGTGGCAGGAGCCCGGGCAGGAGCATCAGTGGGTGGTATGGACATGGCATCCACAAGGGCAGGTTGGCAGGAAAGAAGTGGGGTTTGGAGAGGACCTGCACTCACAGAGCCTGGGCTCCATGCCCAGTGCGGCGTTTGGTGCTGGAGACCTGGTTCTGCCCTCTGCCCGTCCTTAGAGCTTTGTGGCTCCTCTGGGCACCCT
>NW_005258710.1:0-298 GCF_000412655.1 Myotis brandtii | reverse complement strand
CTGCTCCCTGGTGGTCAGTGCATGTCATAGCGACCGGAATTAGGCTTTTATATATATAGATACTACATGTATACTGAACCTAACATGGTTCTCATTATGTAGGGTGGGCCCTGTCACTTTCAACAAACCCTTTTTGTCTTTATTATAAAGTCCAAGGAAGAAAAAATAGTCCCTCCAACTATAGTGCTACAGAGCAAGCTCCAACACCATTCTCTCCCACTTCATACACACCTGGCCATTGGATTTGTGATCTTGATACCCAGATAGTACAAAAGCACATGCTCCTTTTACTCAGAAG
>NW_005258709.1:0-298 GCF_000412655.1 Myotis brandtii | reverse complement strand
AAAAAAAGGATTTCCCACGCTACTGCAGGTTCTATCAATCTCATGTTGTCCTATTGCAATTGCTGTATAAGCATTTCAGATTTTCCGTATATAAAGCTATATGTAGCAGCTGGTACAGACTGGATATTTGTGTCCCTTCCTTAAAATTCATATGTTGAAATCCTGACTCTTCCAATTAGGAGGTGGAATCTTTGGAAGGTAATTGGGTCATGAGAGTGGAGCCTTCATGAATGGGATGTATCCTAATAAGCAGAAACATGAGAGCTTGCTTCCTCTCCCTCTGCTCTGGGCCAGGTGA
>NW_005258708.1:0-298 GCF_000412655.1 Myotis brandtii | reverse complement strand
TTCTACTGTATAGAGAAAAAGTCAGCATCCACGAGTTCCTTCCATCCCCACAATTGTAGGGAACTATTTTAAAAAGGGATGAAGTTATGGTAAAATTATGAGCTTTGCTCCTAACATCTATAAAATAAAAACTAGGCAGAGGGTGTATTGAATATTCAGGCAGTTATTATGAAAGAACTTTATTATTTATTGTATTTTTTCATTATTAACGAAAACATGTTTGTGGAAAAACCTTCGACATGTCTGACAAGCCTTCACAATAATGTTTAGTTGATTATGTACCAATTAAAATTTTCCT
>NW_005258707.1:0-298 GCF_000412655.1 Myotis brandtii | reverse complement strand
GGGGCTGGGACCCCCATCTCACCGAATCCTGGTGCGGTCCTGGAAAGGGAGTTTGTCACGCATCCTCGCCTTAAGGGGAAGGAAGGGGAGGCCCGGAGGATTGGGTGACCTGCCCCACAACATTCAGACCCAGGCCCACCGGGTTCAGAGCCCCCTCTCCTCCCACAACCCAAGCTGCCTGTCAGGTGCTCGGGGCAAGGGGAACGCGCTGTGCTCTTGGGAGCTTTCGGAGAAATCATGACTCATGGGCAGGATCAACCAAAGGGCTGCGTGGACTTGGCCGGATGAGAAAGGCCTC
>NW_005258706.1:0-298 GCF_000412655.1 Myotis brandtii | reverse complement strand
GAGGACTGGTATAATGTGATGACAGAGTCACATTCTGAAGAATTTTCAGGGCACAGTAGCAAAAAATTAAAAAAACCAAGACAGGAAGACAGTTAGATACGCAGGTCAACGTGAGGGCTTTGGATGCCTATGGAAACACTATATCAGGGACACTTTACAATTTTTCCAAGGAATGCCCTTTCACAAATTCAGATACCAGAAGTATCCATTTGCCTCAAAATTATGAATAATGCTCTACAGAATAGTCTTCACCCTGGGGCCCCAGTGCCATCACCAGGATCTGGGAAGACAATTAAGA
>NW_005258705.1:0-298 GCF_000412655.1 Myotis brandtii | reverse complement strand
CACTCCGCCCTCTCACTGTCATATCACAGGCGCCCACCCTAAGCAGGCCAACATGCTCCAAAGGTCGTGAACATGCCAGAGGGGATGTGCGCACGTCGTGTGGGGGACATAGGCACACTGGGGTTGATGAAAGTGCGGTGGAGGGGTGGGGGGAAATGTGCACGTGCTGTGGTCCAGGACTGTTGTGGGCATGTGTGGGTGACAGCACAGGGGGATGTTCACACGTGGGGGTGGGGAGGAGAGGATGTGCGCACCGGAGGCCTGCGCAGATCCTCAAACCCGCGGATCCTCAAACCCG
>NW_005258704.1:0-298 GCF_000412655.1 Myotis brandtii | reverse complement strand
GGATGAGTGTTACAGTCACTGGTAAAGCAAAACCGCAAGGACATCTCCATCACTCTCAGGAAACACGAGAATGAGGAAATTCTCCATCTCATGCACATCCCACAAATGCACACCACCACTTCATCCCAGCAGTTTCTCATGCACCTTAACACAGAGAAACAAATTTGAAAAAAGATATGTTATTCATTCATCTACTCACTTCATAGGCACATGCTTCAGAAACACACCCATCATGGCACCAATGCTTTCACACAGATGCACTAACATTCAGACTCACATCTTCTGGCACCACACAAGT
>NW_005258703.1:0-298 GCF_000412655.1 Myotis brandtii | reverse complement strand
CTTTGAATTAGCAATCTGTAGAAAATTAAAGATGCAAACTGCATTCAGGAGAAAGTTCCAAAGCTGGAGTTACTGGCTTGGGAACTCATTTGCAGGGAGTGACTATCAAAGCATTGAAGATGATGAGATCTACAACATGACCCTAAATGTAAGGAAGGTGGAAAGGATTAAAGAAAAAAAGCCTGGGGAGAGCCATGACTGTGGGCCCAGAGACAGGAGATGGGGTGCCTTATCCCAAATCTTCCATTTGCTGGCAGAATGGTCTTGGGTAACCAACCTGGCCTCTACTAGCTCCATT
>NW_005258702.1:0-298 GCF_000412655.1 Myotis brandtii | reverse complement strand
CTATTTGCACGTTTTTCCTTTTGTAAGCTTTCCTGGCGGTGCTTGGCAGCTTCACCATCAGCCAGTTGGTGAAAGTACTTACTAAATGTACCAAAGCAACGTCAAAGCACATCCCTGCCCGACCGGCTGTCACAAACCAGAGATCTCACGTGGCTGCTGTCAGGGACCAGGAAACAAAGCCAACAGTGCAGCCAGGAACTGGGCAAGATCAAGCATCAGTAGCTGAGACCAGTAGCTTCCCGGACCTGAGGCTGCGTCCAAGAGATAGTGACAAAGGACACTATTTTGCTTGGGAGGA
>NW_005258701.1:0-298 GCF_000412655.1 Myotis brandtii | reverse complement strand
GGGAAGCGCAGGGAGTGGAGGCGGAGCCCCGAGGGCCGAGGCGAGGGGGGAGGGAAACAGGAATGCCCAGGGTCCAGCTTGGAATGAAACAGCAACCTCTGGAGAAAAAGGAAGAGCGGAGCACAGACCAAAAAGCTAACACTCAGGACCTTACCCAGGATTGACTTTTTTCTTTATTTAAAAATATATTTTTATTGATTTCTTACAGAGAGGGAGGGAGAGGAATAGAGAGAAACATTGATGAGAGAGAAGCACCTACCACTGCCTCCTGCACGCCCCCTACTGGTGATGGAGCCCA
>NW_005258700.1:0-298 GCF_000412655.1 Myotis brandtii | reverse complement strand
ATATTGTTGATCATTTTCACTTTACCCATTCCAGTGAATATATAGGGGAATTTCATTATGTTTTAGTTTGCATTTCTCTATTGACTAATGATGATGAGGGTTTTTACATGTTCTCATTGTCAGTTGGCACATCTTCTTTAGTGGTGTACATTCAAATATTTTTTTATTCAAAATTGGGTTATGTTTTTAAGGTTGAGTTCTAGAATTCTTTATATAGTGTGGATAAAAATTCTTTAAAATATATATACTTTGAAATTATTTCATGAGATCTGTGCTTTATATTTTCCCTAGAGGCCCG
>NW_005258699.1:0-298 GCF_000412655.1 Myotis brandtii | reverse complement strand
GTGGAGCTTCGCCCACAGCAGGTGAAACAGAACCTGCCCTCTGAACCTAACCACATTGATTGCCTGATAAAGTGGAACAAATAAGTGAAATCATAATGTCCACCAGAGGATTTTTAACAGTTGAAACATGTTGTTTTTTTTTAAAAACCAGTCTAAGCAACTTCATATTCAGAATTTTATCCTGTACCTAAAATTTCACAATATATCAGAAAGATGTGATTAATTCTTGAGGCAAAAGGCAATCAACAAATGCCAGCCCCGGGATGACCCAGATATTGGAATTATGAGACAGACATTG
>NW_005258698.1:0-298 GCF_000412655.1 Myotis brandtii | reverse complement strand
GCAAAAGAGTCTATTATGGATTGAATGTTTATATCCCTCCCAAGTTTATATGTTGGAGTCCTGACTCCTAGTGTGAGTGTATTTGGAGATGGGGCCACTAAGGAAGTAACTAAAGTTAAATGAAATCAGAAGGGTGGGGTCCTGATCTGATAGGATTCGTGTCCTTATAAGAAAAGTCAGCTCATGAGTGTGCTACCCCCTGACCCCTACACACAGAGGGAAGGCCATGTGGAGACATAGCAAGAAGGCAGATCTATAAGTCAGGAAAAGGGCTCTCACCAGAAATGGACTACCCTGG
>NW_005258697.1:0-298 GCF_000412655.1 Myotis brandtii | reverse complement strand
AAGGAGAAAGTAAACCAGATCCTGGGCCTTCCCTCTGGGCAGCCAGGCCGCCAGGCTGTGACAGGAAGCCCTCCTGTGAGGAGGTGAGACTCCAGTCCAGGGACTGGGAAGAGGCGCCCGGGGGTGGGGTGCAGCCTGCATGGAGGGTTCTGGGTCTCCCAGGTATCTAGATGAGAGAGACGAAATCAATTAGTCTGAGTGATGAGATGGGGCAGAGGAGGGTGCGGGGGCGGGGAGCATGGAATAATTGATTAGGAAAACACCCTTTTCAATGACGTTTCTGCAGTAACAAAAAAAA
>NW_005258696.1:0-298 GCF_000412655.1 Myotis brandtii | reverse complement strand
AAAATTTCAAATCTCCCTTTCCCTAATGAAAATGTTGTCAGCGGTCACATGATTTCTAAAAGGGCTGGCGAGGTAAACCACACACTGTGCTTAGACTCTTGTTTGAATAGTCTGCTACTGATGACATGGCAGAGCCACTGCAGCTGGCAAAAGACAAAGCTACCACCCTCTGTCAGGATTAGTCTCGAATTATCTGATTCATTTTATGCAATGTCTTCAAAAGAACGACCCTGACATAGGCAAGTGTCTGGAATTTCATCACTGGGCCTCGCTACCCACTCACGATGATGAGTGCGCT
>NW_005258695.1:0-298 GCF_000412655.1 Myotis brandtii | reverse complement strand
GGTGTTTAATCCAACCACTCTGTGGTATTGTGTTATGCTAGCCCTAACAAACTAATACAGTACATAGCAAAGATAAATAAAAATATATGTTCACAAAAAAAGTGTTCATGAATGTCCATAATAGCCAAAGGATGAAATACCCAAATAGCCATGAATTGATGAGTGGATAAACAAAATGTGGTGTATCCATATAAGATATTATTCAGCTGTAAAAATTACTAAAGTGGCCCAGCCAGCATGGCTCAGTGATTGAGCGTCGACCGACCTATGAACCTGGAGGTCACAGTTCAATTCCCGG
>NW_005258694.1:0-298 GCF_000412655.1 Myotis brandtii | reverse complement strand
CTTTCTGGTCAGCACCCATCAGACAGCCCTCCTCTCACTGACTCCTGGCTCACGACTTACCCAACTCCTTCGCTCCGTTTCTATTCTACACCTTCATTCAAAACACCCGCTGCCTGCAGGGCTGCCCGGGACCTGCTCCTGGGTCTCTGTCCATGGCCGGGGCTGGTCTGCTCCCGAAGAGCCGCCTCCCCTGCAGGCCTCCTGGGGGAGTGGGAGCGGGGAGGGTGGGGGGTGGCTGAAAGGTCGATGGTTCGATTCCTCCTTGGGTTGCAGGCTCGATCCCCAGTAGGGGGTGTGC
>NW_005258693.1:0-298 GCF_000412655.1 Myotis brandtii | reverse complement strand
GCATTAGGAAGGTTGAGAACCACTGCTATAGAGGCTCCCATTTGGATGTATCTAAATCACACTGGAGTTAAGAAGCTTCTTTAGGGGTAGACCTCAGACTGTCTTGCTCAAAACCCTTGTTCCCAGGGTGAAGGGACCTGGCTGTAGGGAGGCACTTCAGGGGTAGCCAGAGTATATTCCAAGTTCACAATAAGTTCAGACCTCTGTGAAATCCAAACAGGCAGTCAGAGCTCCAGACTAGAGAATCCACTGCAATCAGGGGGTTTAGGCCACAGAATCAAGGACAAGGCACAGAGAC
>NW_005258692.1:0-298 GCF_000412655.1 Myotis brandtii | reverse complement strand
AAAAAAAAAAAAAAAAAAAAAAAAAAAAAAATTTCTGAGCCAGAAGGTCAAACTGTATTTAGAAAATTCCCTCTGGCAGCAGGTTGGGGGAGAATTTGTAGAAGGGAGACGTGAAAGAAAAAATCAGAAATTCCCATGCTTCTGAATTTTATATAAGTAAAATCTTCCTAAATTTTTGAAGACCAACATAGAGATTACCATCACTTAAGAGGCCAGCAGAGGAAAGGAGGCTAAGACAAAACAATTTCAAGAGAATCTGACTTTAAATGGATCATTTCTCCCATACTTTGCAAGTGCA
>NW_005258691.1:0-298 GCF_000412655.1 Myotis brandtii | reverse complement strand
TCTCCAGGGCCAGGTTTCAAGAAATATCTGAGATGAGCACTAGAACCGATGTCCAATGAACAGGATTTGCTGTCCATCCCGCCATTGGCACCTTCCCTGTCTGGAGACAGCTCCTCCAGGTGTGTGGAGACCTCCGCAGGGAAAGTTAGACTGCAGGTAGGGGTTTCTCTGTGGGGCGGGGGGTGGTCTCTGGGGCCCCCTGGAGGGTGCCAGCTCCAGCCCCAGCGAACTCCGGCATCACCGTGTGGCTCCTGAGACAGTCCCAGCCGACTGGCCTTCTGGGCAGCTTGGGGCCGGG
>NW_005258690.1:0-298 GCF_000412655.1 Myotis brandtii | reverse complement strand
GTACTCACCATTGAATTGAATCGTCTGTATCATTGTATCAGGAGGTGTTCCAACTTGAACCCAGCAAAGGCTTCCAGGCCACATTCGAGGACACATGAGAGGTACAGGTTGGGAAATACAATCAGATTTTGTTTTCAAAAGATTAGTGAATTCTGCGTGGGAAATAAAATAGGAGGCAGCAGAGAAACAGGCTCCTGAACCAAGAAAGTGAAGATGGAGGATGGATAAAGAGAGGCTGAGAGATGGATAGAGATGTGGGTGAACAGGTGTAGTATGAGGTTCATTGTCAAATCCAGGT
>NW_005258689.1:0-298 GCF_000412655.1 Myotis brandtii | reverse complement strand
AGAGAGAGAGAGAGAGAGAGAGAGAGAATGAGAACACCCTAGTTCCCTAGTTCTAGTTCGCTCCATGGCCAATTCTGCCTTTCCCACAATTTGGGCTAAAGCCCCCATTTGCTTAAGATATTTCAAGTTTCATTGCTGTCACATACAAATGTGAGACTTGATTGAAAAATAAACTAATTAATCTTCTTCAAAATAGCTCTTTAAATGGCTGAAAGCCATGATTAGAGAGCTCATATTATAATTGTCCAGACTGCAGTGCTTTGGAGAGTCAAACAGAATACAGTTTGCAATTATGATA
>NW_005258688.1:0-298 GCF_000412655.1 Myotis brandtii | reverse complement strand
GGGGACCTGTGGGGGCTCCCGCAGTGCAGCCTTAGCGGTCCTCCCGTTGCCGCCCACACAGAAGCCTGATCCGTCTCCCTTGTTCTCCTGTCACTCACCACCGGCTCACAGACGGGAGATGTGAGTCAGGTTTCCTTTGGGGAGAGCCGGAAGGAGATTGGTACATTCTCCCTTTTGCCTTCATGCTCATCTCGGCTCCCAGCTGAGCAGGCATCTTCTGGAATAACTGGGTTTCCCTCCTGCAGGTGTGAGAGGGGGTTGGAGCACACCATCCCTCACTGCGTCACCAGGTACCTGC
>NW_005258687.1:0-298 GCF_000412655.1 Myotis brandtii | reverse complement strand
TTTCAGAATCTCTGTGCCTGATCTGAGTGAGCCTTTGATGAATACCAAAAGGGTAATATTTTAACACATTCATTTAGTTTGAGGGGAAAAATATTTTAGACCAAGAAAAAATAGACAAGAGGAATAGGAGGTCCTTAGTGAGTCAAAGTTTGGGGTTTTTGATAAGAAAATGGGAATAATGGAGGGACAGAGAGGGAAGGTTCTTGACCAGTAAAAGGTATGGAATTTGGAGAGAGGCTTAATGCTTAGGTGGTATCAGCAGGATGGACCTAGAGCAGTGGTTCTCAACCTTCCTAAT
>NW_005258686.1:0-298 GCF_000412655.1 Myotis brandtii | reverse complement strand
TGCTTAAGTTAATGAGGTATACTAGTAGGTCTTTAGATATGTTAAAATAGCAATATATTCTAGGTGTACACCTTGAAAAATCTTTGTACATTGATTCATTGAAGAAATGTTTGAGTGCCAGAAATACTACCAAATTGTGGGAGGAAAATAGTGAACCAGATACAGAGAACTACCTGTTCAGGCAGCTTCTAGTTTAGTAATCAAAGGAAGAATTCATGCATTTCTAAGTCCAGAAATTGCTAAGAAGAAAAGAGCTATTTAATTAGAGTCCATAATGTTTTAATTTATTGTATTCTAT
>NW_005258685.1:0-298 GCF_000412655.1 Myotis brandtii | reverse complement strand
GTGGATTGCTGATAACTCCAAACAGGGTACTCAGAGCCAGTCAGAAACAACATCTTGCATTGCCCTTCACTAGACATTGGGAGTCATAGCAGACCTATTTAATACAGACACAAACCCAAACAGGTAGCCAAAATGGGGATACAAAAAAACAAGTCCCAAATTAAAGAACAAGAGAATTCTCCAGAGGAAGAGATAAATTAAATGTAGATAAGAAATTTATCAGTCATAGAGTTGAGAATAGTGATGGAAAAGATGCTCAACAGCATGAGAAAAGATAAAGTAACTCTGAAAAATGACA
>NW_005258684.1:0-298 GCF_000412655.1 Myotis brandtii | reverse complement strand
ATCCTGGGGAGCAGTGTAGCAAGTGAGACTGGAGTGGAAGGAGCCAGGCTGGAGTAGCCTTCTCTTCCATGCTAGCAGCTTAACCTTGCTCTGTGTTCTAGGAGCGAGGCAAAGCCACCACGGGGTGGGGTTTTAAACAGATGGGGAGTGATATAGTCCCACCTGTGTTTTGAGAAAGATCACTCTGGTTGCAATGCATGTGGGGAGATGAGTGAGTGCCCGGCTAAGGGAATGAAAGCTGGTGTAGGCTGGAGACATGGGAATGGAGAGAAGTTCATGTAACTGACAGGGTTAGCAG
>NW_005258683.1:0-298 GCF_000412655.1 Myotis brandtii | reverse complement strand
CTGCTGGGGAAGTGGGGGGACAGGGGGTGCATTCCTCAGAGCTGGATATCTTTGCACCCCAACAGCTCGGGGAGGCGAGGGAAACGCCCGCCTACAGGCACGGAGACGTGTACTGACATCATTTTGTTCCCCATGGGAGACTCGGGGGTGCGACGGGAGGTGGGGAGCAGAGGGGGGTGGAAACGGGGTGCCTTCCCGGCAGCCCTAACGGTTCATAAATGCCAGGTTGTCAGGCTCATCAGGCGACAGCAACCAGAGATAAAGGCGCTATTTTTTTTTATTATTTTTTATTTTTTTT
>NW_005258682.1:0-298 GCF_000412655.1 Myotis brandtii | reverse complement strand
GGTCTGAACTTTACCCTGAAGGCCATGAAGAGCTACTGAATGAAGCATTCAGTAGGGGACTGACATGCTCAGTGCTTTAAGAAAGTCCAGTCTTCCAACAATGAGGAAGAAAAGTGACAATGGAGGCCAGGAAACACAGGTAACATGAGAGGAAAGGGCAACTTTGTGTAATGTGTCCCCAAAGGACGTACCCTCTGTCAATCATCAGCCAGGACTGGGCACAAAAAAAGTGGCTTTTTGATGTGTCATCCCACAGAGGTATCTTCCTTCCTTAAATCAGCTGCCAGCCTGAAGGGGG
>NW_005258681.1:0-298 GCF_000412655.1 Myotis brandtii | reverse complement strand
TTTTTTTTCATAATAGCTCCTTGTATATTAAATAAATCACATAGAAACATACTCATGTTAGTAGGCATTTAATAAGTTAGAACTAATTATAGTGGACAAAGAATTAGAATTGGGAGTTCCCTAGATGGCAGAATTTAGGGATACATTTTGTAGCATTTTTAAATACATAGCTTTAGTATTATGTGGCAGATAGTGTATGGCTATCATAATTATAGTTTTATGACACATTCCTCAAATCCTCAGTTTAAAAAGATTATTCTCAAATTATTTAATTTGTAGTATTCGTTGAGTGCTTTGA
>NW_005258680.1:0-298 GCF_000412655.1 Myotis brandtii | reverse complement strand
CATTTCTATTTAGTTCCAAAAATAGATGATGGCATTTGCATAATTCTTTGAGTTGTGCTTTAGTGTTTTATATCACATTTAACCTTTGTCTCCTAGGAACTTTGGAGCCATAGTTGTCACTAAAGTCCAGAATTGAAGTGTGACCATTTGATATCCCTTTATCATCTACTTCCCACAACCTACACAGCCCTGGTGCTCCTGGCAGTGCCCTGGTTGAGGACAGCACCCATGCCTGGGGGTGGTCAGCCAGGAGGCCCTGACTCTCATTTGCTGTGAGGCATTCTATTTTAAATAAAAT
>NW_005258679.1:0-298 GCF_000412655.1 Myotis brandtii | reverse complement strand
GTCTGACCAGTAGCTATGACGTGCAATGACCACCAGGTGGCAGACATTCAACGCAGAGGCTGCTGAGCTGCAGTGATTTGGCAGATGCAGTTCTCGGGTGATGCATCTGGAACCAGAGGAGGGAGCCCAATTCCAGGATTGTGTAACCCAAGAACCACCCTCTCAAAATCCAGGACACCTCTGAGGATGTTAGAGAGCCAGTTTTGGCCCTATCCCCCAGGCCAGGCTGAGGGACCCCACTGGTGCAAGAATCCGTCAGGCCTCTAGTCAATTATAACCTTAAACATAAGTGGATTAA
>NW_005258678.1:0-298 GCF_000412655.1 Myotis brandtii | reverse complement strand
TTTCATTGTTGGCGACCCACAGGTTGAGAACCGCTGACCCAGAGTGTTCGCCCAGCCTCACCCTGAGGTGTGCTGAAGATGACACAGCAGGTGGCCACCAGGTGGCCTGTCTGTAGGGCCTCAGCATTGAACCACAAGGAGGTTCCTTTGGCTCTAAAGGTGTTGTTTGGGGCCCAGACCTCAGCTGGGTGGAGGGGAGAGGGTCAGCCCAGCCAACTCCTTCTGTTGGGGTTTGGTTTCCCTCCCCGCGTCAGGTGGACCTGGGAAACAGGCACACCTGGCCCTCCTCAGGCCCTCT
>NW_005258677.1:0-298 GCF_000412655.1 Myotis brandtii | reverse complement strand
AAGCAATGTCTGATTCAAACTTTGGCCATATATCTGGACGAAGCCAGTGCTGCAGGAGGAGGTGGTATGAATGCAAAATGAATCTAGGGCCCTGAATTTTATTTTCAGTGCAGTATTTTCCCTTTTGATATACTATAGGTATGCTGAAGTTTCTGTAAAAATATGGGGGCCCATTTACATGTGTCTAGCCTTTCTCTCAGAGTATAATTTTAAGAAAATATTAATATAGGTTATTGGGTACATTGTATCCTTTCCCTTAAACATACTAAGCTGATGTGGCTCAGTTGGTTGGCATTGT
>NW_005258676.1:0-298 GCF_000412655.1 Myotis brandtii | reverse complement strand
GTATTACAGATGTCCCCCTTTTTCCCCCATTGACCCCCTCCTCCCTGCCTCTGCCTTTATCCGGGCCTTTACCCCACTACCGTCTGTGTCCATGGGTTATGCCTATATGCATATAAGTGCTTTGATTGATCTCTTCCCTCCCCCCACCCCTTCCCTTTGAGGATCTTCAGTCTGTTGCATGCTTTTGTTTGGGTATTTTGTTGAGGACTCTATACCTAAGTTCACGTGAGAGGGCTTCCTGTGACGTTCCAAGTTTGCAGCTTCCGTGTTTGAATTTCTTATCAATTTATTTCTAGTC
>NW_005258675.1:0-298 GCF_000412655.1 Myotis brandtii | reverse complement strand
AAAGGGCAGTTGCAAATAAAAAAATAAGTTCTGTAGGTTCTATCACTCTTTTATTCATCCATTCAGCCATTGAATTCATTCTGAGTACTTTCTCTGTGCCTGGAGCTGTGCTGGAGCAAGATTGGGGAGGGGGGTTGGGGAATGAGGTCCTGTCCTCATACAGGTGATTGTGGCCGGAGCTGTGAGCTGTCGTGGAAACTGGCAGCTTTCATGAGTTCGATCCTCATTAATCCAGAAGATGTTTATTGACCTGTTGCCATGTGAGCCAGGCACTGTGGTCAGTACAAAGGATACACAC
>NW_005258674.1:0-298 GCF_000412655.1 Myotis brandtii | reverse complement strand
ATGTTTGCATTTTCTGTGTGACAAAGAGTACGAGAGGCAAGGATTGTAAGGATTGAGACACAATAAAAAACACACAAATACACATTATCCACTGGCTGTACATTTGCTCAGGAAACACAAAGATTCTAGTTCCACGAACAATTGAACACTAACACTATTTAAAATAATGTAAAATAGCAATATTCTAGGAATTAGGATACTTTAATAATTGTTTAGTGGCCAGTGTTTTATGATCTGAAATAATAAAAATTCACAGCGATTAGGTCAATGGTCTGTGGCACATTCTGTAACATTTCTA
>NW_005258673.1:0-298 GCF_000412655.1 Myotis brandtii | reverse complement strand
GGTAACAAGGTATTTACATGTGAAGTATTTTAAAGCACAAGGTGTTTTGTGTTGTTTTTTAATGACCATCCTCCACCTTTCGGTCACCTTTCCGGCCGCCATAAGGGTGCGCATGACTCTCCTGGCTGATGCGTCCAGAGCATCAGCGACGCTGAAAAGAGAGGCGAACGCCAGGCTCCTATATGGCCACGCTCCGAAGTCACCGTCCGATTTCTAACGGTGTGATGAAGCACGGTGACACTGGTACCTTTGAAATTACTGATGAGCACAGAGCTGGGAAAGTTGTTGTGAACCTCAC
>NW_005258672.1:0-298 GCF_000412655.1 Myotis brandtii | reverse complement strand
GGCGCGGGTGGGGCTGAGCCCAGTCCAGAGCTGAGCCCGTCCGGAGCTGGTGCTGAGTGCGGCCCGGGTGCAGGGACCGAGAGCAGCCCGTGCCGGCCGTGGGGGACGCGCGTGTAGAACGTGGATGGTGAGCGGGCAGCAAGCTCGGCGGGTTGGCAGCGAGAGCCCAGCTCCCGCAGGAAAGACCAGGAAAGTCCAGCGCTGCCCCTGTGCAGGGGGACAGAGGGACCTGCATGAGAGTCAGTTTCGCATCTGAAAATGACGGTGTTAATGCCTCCTTCATGGTTGTTTTGACACC
>NW_005258671.1:0-298 GCF_000412655.1 Myotis brandtii | reverse complement strand
TCTCACAGCAGCGATTCTGGGTCAGGCGGTCCATTCCGGGCCTGGCACCTGTCAGCACAGCCCACAGATCTCGAGGCTGAAAAATGATGAGCTCCCGCCGCCGGGAGGAGGGCGGTCGGAGCCGCTGCTCGCTCTCCTCTGACAGCCGGGCCGGGAGACAGGGCGGCCGCTTGGCCATCGCGGCGGAGCCTGTGGAGGAGGCTGTCAGTCACCAGGCTTCACATATTTTTAATGCGGCCTCTCTGACGGCAACGGGGAAGCGTGTGCAGTGTCCCCAGGAAGGTCTGGCATGTGTGTG
>NW_005258670.1:0-298 GCF_000412655.1 Myotis brandtii | reverse complement strand
ATTGAACCTGTGTGGAAACTATATTTTTTTCAAAAAACATTTTTTATTCTCGTTAGTATTACAGATATCTTCAATTCCCCCACCCTCCCTTGGCATTACAGATATCAGGTATTTCCTTCCTCCATTCCCCCAACGCAGCCCAGAGAAACGGATAAACAATCTTTGGTTAATCTCGATTTTCTCATACTTGAAAGCTCTTTAACCTAAAACCACTACAACTTTTTCACTTCTTTCTTTTAAACAAAGAAGGCCTTGCCACAACAAGGCCACCAAAAATTTTCAGCTGCCTCCCAAAAAA
>NW_005258669.1:0-298 GCF_000412655.1 Myotis brandtii | reverse complement strand
GTGAAATCATACAGTATTTGTCTTTCTCTGTCTGACTCATTGCACTTAGCATAATATCCTCTAGGTCCACCCATGTTGCAAATGGCAGGATCTCATTCCTTTTTAATGGCTGAGTCATATGCCATTATATATATCAGAAACTGGATATTTTTGATGATTGTCTTTACTAACTCTGCTGTATTAAAATATTACCAGGGGAGTGTTTCTTTCACTGTCATTTAGACACTGCTGTTGGATGTACCGGGAGGTGTTTTGCAAATATTTTTCCCCAGTCTGTGGCTTGTGTTCTCATTCTCTT
>NW_005258668.1:0-298 GCF_000412655.1 Myotis brandtii | reverse complement strand
CTGCTCCTAGGGGACCATTCCGTTCCATGTCTCTGCCTAAGCCACTGCCAGCTGCTGGGGCCTCCGGAAAACCTTGGTCCATGATCCCTTTCTCCAGCCTCAAAGCCAGCAGTGCGTGTTGAGTTTCTCCCATGGCATCCCTGACCACCCTCCTGCTCACTCCCCACTCCCCTCTTTCAAGAACACCTGGTTACTGAGGGCCAGGACCTCAGGGTGGGGCCACACCCTCTGCGCGTTCAGTACAGGGTCTGGGGTTTGGTGTTCAATAAATGTCCACTGACTGATTTACTAACAAACA
>NW_005258667.1:0-298 GCF_000412655.1 Myotis brandtii | reverse complement strand
TGCCCTGCCCTTTCCCCTGGCCAGGCTCTGTGGGGCCGTGGCCATGTGTCCACTGGGGTCCACCATCCATGGGCAAGTGGCATGGTCCGGGAGGCATGACCAGGGCTGGACGTTGCTTTGGGCATTTTTGGAAGAGGCTGCCCCTGGCCAGGTGTGTTCAGACCCTGATATGAACTGGAGTCAGGGTCCAGCAAAGACATGGAGAGGAAGGTAGCAGGGTGGGTCGGAGGGAGGGAGGGAGGGAAAGAAAATTCTTCCTTTAAATCTGAGTGACTTCTCTCTCCTCTCTCTTCATCCT
>NW_005258666.1:0-298 GCF_000412655.1 Myotis brandtii | reverse complement strand
CAGCAGCAAGGGGGGCACATGGGTGAGCCTCGGGCTGTGAGTCAGAGCTGGGTGCCCCCTGGGGCTTTGCCTGCCTCGGGGTGAGACGGAGCTGTCGGGAGAGGCAGTCCTCTAACGAGTCCCCCAGGCCCAGAGCACAGAACCCACACACGTCCCTGCCACTCCCTGTGGCTCTTTGCGGGGGACAGCCGAGCCCAGAGAGTCGGAATGTGCCCAGGAATGTCCTGTCTCGCCCGTCGCCCTTGGGCATGTCCATGGCGCCTGCCCCCCCAGGCACGCCGGGACACGCATCCGAGCT
>NW_005258665.1:0-298 GCF_000412655.1 Myotis brandtii | reverse complement strand
TTTTTTCAAATACAGAAGGCCTAGCAGGTGACAGATCTGGGGAGGGCGAAGGTGCCGGGAGACCTTCTCTCAGTGCTACTCTATCCCCTGAGCGTCACCACTGCAAACCAGGCTCACGCAGGAGGGAGAAGAGCCTGGAGGGCAAGCCTCTGCCTTTCGGGGGTGCACACATCATTCCTGCCCACACCCACGGACCAGAACTTAGACATGTCCAGGTGGGACTGGCACATGTGGTTTTTGGCTGCGCAAACCTGTTAATAGTAGGCAGCTCTGGTACTAAAAGGCAGAAGTAGGGAGT
>NW_005258664.1:0-298 GCF_000412655.1 Myotis brandtii | reverse complement strand
GGGAGCATCTTGCCTGGCTTTCTATTTCTATTTAATAAATGTTTACCTTGGCAAACATTATGACGGTTGTTGGGAATTACGTTCAAGATGTCACATCACGTTCTCATTCTTTTAGACTTTGTCAATAAATGTGCCGAGGAGAAAACATTTGTGATATATTTATGTTTCAACTGTCGTTTATTTAGGGATTTCTCTCATATAGAGTTATGGTGCTGACTCTGAGTCATAGATTGAAAAGAAATTTGGAGAGATAATTGGCGATTTTTAATCCTATATAATAAAAGCATAGTATGCAAAT
>NW_005258663.1:0-298 GCF_000412655.1 Myotis brandtii | reverse complement strand
ATACAAACATTGACTTTACCCAATCTTTCCCTGACTGCTTAGTGACTTCATTCTTAAGCTTTGGGCAGATTTACCCTTGCTAAGATGACCTGGGAGATTCTACACTGCAGAAGACAGTGATAATTTAAGTATGATTACTTGGGTCTTCTGAAGGGAAGGAGTTCTAGTCTATTTCACAATCATCAGCTTCTTCTGGGAGACAATGAGCAACATGAATCATCTTTGTCCTTAGTGGAAGTTATTTTGCCTGTTAAAAATAAGCATATGCATCTTAGCCTCATGTTCTTATTTAGAATAT
>NW_005258662.1:0-298 GCF_000412655.1 Myotis brandtii | reverse complement strand
ACAGAGGCTGAGGAGGAGTCTCCTCGACTGGTTCCCTCTGCTCCTCCTAGTGAGGAGTGGGAAGACACGTTAGAGGAATGGCCTTCACGGTCCTCTCCACCTCCGCATGCACGTCCTAATTCTGATATGCTTAATTCGCTGTCATTTGAATCACCTGTGCAAAAAGCCATCAGAGAAGGATTGAGGGAAATACCGGCAGAAGAAAGGCTTGCTTTCCCTATCATAGAGGTACCTGATCCACAGCTACCGAATCAGGTAATCAGACAGCATGTAAAAATTGACTTTAAAATGATAAAGG
>NW_005258661.1:0-298 GCF_000412655.1 Myotis brandtii | reverse complement strand
ACAGGAGAGAGGTGAAGAGAATTCCCACAATGTTTATAAAGGAAAATCCTAGGATGATGTTTAACATATATAAAGATTGAAACAGGAAAATGGAGGGCTCCAGGACTTATATCTTCAGGAAAATAAATGGAACAGATAAATTATCTGATATATTTGAAAATGTAGAAAATTATGACATAGAGAACTAAGCAAATAAAAAATAAAATTATCAACAACTATAAGAAAAGTATGTACAAGAAAGGAAATAAAATTATAGTAGAGTGCTTAGCTTGTCAGTAAACAATCTATATATATAAAA
>NW_005258660.1:0-298 GCF_000412655.1 Myotis brandtii | reverse complement strand
TACTACATTTAAAGCTATCTGAGTGTTTGCTTTTTTTTTTTGTAAATAGCAAAGGGGTGTCAACTGATGTTTATGTCAATATATAGAAGGAGAGAAATTGCCAGGATTTCAAGTCAAGTACACAAAGTGTGAAAAATTCCAAATAATATGGCTGGGTCACATATAGGCTCGTTGTGGGTGCAAGTCTCCATCTTTGCATCTGTTCACTGACCAGCTGCCCCTTTGTCTGTCCAACACCCTAGTGCAGCCCGGGGGGGGAAACAGGGGCTCAGGTGGCACTGACCTCCACCTAGTGAAG
>NW_005258659.1:0-298 GCF_000412655.1 Myotis brandtii | reverse complement strand
GATGACTTCTAATTTCCAAGGGCAAAAAGAAAAGCTTGCCCATATGATTAGATTGCAAGTTTCCCAGAGTTTTGCTGTTTGCTAACTTGTTCTTAGACTGACCCAAACTTCATGGACTTCTAAACAATAGTACTTGGAGCTTAAGAGTTAACCATTTGGAAAAAGAATTAATAAAGAAAATTATTGTCTTCTCCTCTACAAGCAGGGACCCACATGTGCAGTAGCGGATCTTATCCCGTTTTTTCTTATCGCATTACTCAGTCTTCCCTGTAGAGCAGACAGGTGAAGTACTGACTTT
>NW_005258658.1:0-298 GCF_000412655.1 Myotis brandtii | reverse complement strand
TACATTAAGGAAACTGAGCAAGATCATCACTTAGGTCACAGTGACTGCTAATATTTTATTAATCTACATTCCATAAAAAGTAATGATTTCAAATGAAGTTTAAATTCTGCCCAATCATAACATTTGCCGCATGAAATATTAGAATTTAAACACTGAACTCTAAGTTGAAGGGGGGAAAAAGCTAATGAATGTTAAATTTACTCTTGTATAGATTTTAGGACTAAAATCACCTAATACAACCACCCCATCGCTTGACTTTTCTCCACATTTTCTTCTGATTACTCTTATTGTACTTTTT
>NW_005258657.1:0-298 GCF_000412655.1 Myotis brandtii | reverse complement strand
ATTCCCCTTGGTTTCCTCAGGTCGCTCGTATTTTACAGTGGATCCTGTGAGAATTAACTGCTCAACTCATAATGATCTCTTCGTAGTTTACCTCACCCCCATTGGTAAGCTCCAAATAGACATTTGTTACACTGCACTTGAGTTCAATTGAAGCTGGTAAGTAATAGATTCTTTCTCAGATAACAAGGAGGGAAAGTTTGAAAAACCCCTGAAAGTGAACCACTTGCCCAAAGGTTTGTGAAATAGAAGCAATTGAGAAGATCCTATCTACATTAATAAAAGACAAAGATGCTAATTG
>NW_005258656.1:0-298 GCF_000412655.1 Myotis brandtii | reverse complement strand
CTATCCACTGAGCCAAACCGGTTAGGGCTGTGGGAATAATTTGAGACCTTTTTCCAGAGATTTCATTTGCTCTGCCAGCACTATTGTTATTTGGAGGCACTATTAATTTGGGACCTTGTTGAGATATTGGAATGAAATAGAGAAGTGGAAGCTAGGTTTCAGTTCATGGCAGAGATGGTTTACTTCTTGCTCACCTTTCTCCTGAGAGTTGTAGACCTTCCAGGTAGCAATTTTAAATAGGGTGGCTTTGCTCTTTTTAAAAAAATTTATTATATATTTACTTATTTAAAAAAATTAT
>NW_005258655.1:0-298 GCF_000412655.1 Myotis brandtii | reverse complement strand
GGGGTGGACGGCTGCGTGTACTGCGGCGGCGTCTGGATGCAGTGTTTCTCTGTATTTCGGTGCGGGAGTGGTGCAGGCACCAACCTTGTGGGCGATCCGGGTTTATGGGAGGCAGACGAGAAAGCAGGACGCGGGGTACAGAAGAGAAAGGAGGAAGCGAAGCACGAAAGAGGGGGGACGGAGGCTGAGCTCCAAGGCTGTTGGGCGGGCAGGGGGACGAGGTCTAGTGCCGAGGAGAGCGCGCCGGGCCACTGGCAGCGGTCGGGGAAACTGGGCGCCGAGGGGGGAAGCCAGATGC
>NW_005258654.1:0-298 GCF_000412655.1 Myotis brandtii | reverse complement strand
AGGGTGTTTACCTGCACCATTGCCAACACTATTTATTATGAATCTTGCTTGACATGCTTATATTGTTGAATTTTTGTATATTTGTCTCTTCATGGGCATTGAAAGCTAAATCACTTAGGGTCCAGTCAGAAAACCCAAAAACCATAGTAGGTATTTCAAACAGAGATTTTATACAGGGAATTGGTTTTACACATGTTGGGAATCTAAAAGAGCAAGATGAAATGCCGAAGTCACCCACAGGTGCTAACTGCAAATAGGCAATAGAATAAGGAGAACCTAGGAGCTCTGGGGAGGGGGC
>NW_005258653.1:0-298 GCF_000412655.1 Myotis brandtii | reverse complement strand
GCCACTGCCTTGGCCCCTGTGGCCTGGAGTTTGACAGTAGCTGCGTCGCTGATATTCAGGATAAGACCCACCACTGACATTTGCAAGGCTTAGGGCAACAATCCAAAGGGGAGCTCACAGAACTTATGTCTAATTATTTTAGAGTAAATCAATCAAGCTAACACACTCAATTTGAATTCTCTTCTCAGTAGTTTCTCTTCGGACAGGAATGACCTGGAAGGAGGTCCAGGGCATGAGTTAGGCAAGTTCCTACAGACCAGATGTGCAAACAGCATCAGGTCTTCCTGCCTGCGTCCCT
>NW_005258652.1:0-298 GCF_000412655.1 Myotis brandtii | reverse complement strand
AAGGAAGAAAAACAAAATAAACATCAAAGGAAATGTTCATTCCAGGTTGAAATTTCAACTTCTAAGAACTTCTCAAGCACATCGAGAACATTGTATGAGAATTAAATCAATGCCACAACGTGCATTCCGAGGTGAACCAACCAAAATAACACACTGAAAATAAATTCTCTTTTCCTCATATATATGTCACATATATACACATATTTCTACATATGTATATATATACATTTGAGAATCTCTATATACACATATACTTGAAAGGTCACATTACCGTAAGGTTTGAAAACAGTGCCCCCAT
>NW_005258651.1:0-298 GCF_000412655.1 Myotis brandtii | reverse complement strand
GCCCAGAGTCATGCTGGTAAGAAGTGCCCCAGAAATTCATAACTGAATGATTCTTTATCAAGTTCATGATACATAGCGTGAGCCACATGGCCTTAAATTTTCATCCGCTATTGACAGGATTGTACATCAGTGGTCTCAGTCGGCGTGCAACAGAATCAGCTGAGGAGTGTGTTAAAATGCAGATCCCAGGCCCAGCCCTAGGGAGTCTGATTCAGGCCCAGGTATCTGCATTTTTAAAAGCCCAACAGGTGATTCTGATGTGAGTGGTCTTCAGCCCATACTTTAAGGAACACTGGCC
>NW_005258650.1:0-298 GCF_000412655.1 Myotis brandtii | reverse complement strand
AATTTATATTTCATGCCTAGTCTCTTTATTAATTTACATGTAGCCTCTTCTCCAGATTCCTGAACCTTTCTAGATGCTCAGAAAGACCCTGGCAGTTGTTGATGGTACAAAGCCTGCTCCACAATTTCCTGACTGAAGCTTCTTCAACTTATTCTTTAGCACTACCTGTCTTCCTTGCAGAAGTGTGATGTCTAAGTCTTTGTGTTGTAAGCAGCAGCAGCATGTGGGTTGATGTCATCACCAGTGAAGGTGATGCTGGTATTGATGGTACAAGTCCAGCTCCAGAATTTCCTGATCG
>NW_005258649.1:0-298 GCF_000412655.1 Myotis brandtii | reverse complement strand
GATCTCCTGGTGCAAGGTTGATGCTGAAACACTGAGCTACATGGGCCGGGCAATATGCTAATTTTACCCCCAGTGCATATATGGCCTTCTATATCCCAGGTTCGCATCTTCAGATTCAACCAACCATGGATACCCAAGGTAGGGAATCCACAGAGGGACAGCTGTATGTGTTATGCTACCCCATTTTATATGAGGGACTTGAGCATCATGGATTTTGGTGTCCTTGGAGGTTTGGAACCAATCCCCCACAGATGTTAAGGAACAACTGTATTATGTTTTGGAGGATTCAAAAGTTATA
>NW_005258648.1:0-298 GCF_000412655.1 Myotis brandtii | reverse complement strand
CCCCCAGATTTCTTAAAACATTTTTTAAAACATATGCAATTGAGGGTTCATGACACACACAAGTGGCATGAGAAAACAAGACAGAGAAACAAAACAGCGAGAAATCTTTGCTTTAAATCAAAAGTCAGCATAAAAGATAAAAGTCCAGCTCTGAGTCCAGGTTTTGCTGCCGCTGTCGCCCTGGCCTGTGGCCTCGGGCAAGTCCCTTGGACTCCATGGCCTGGGCTGTTAGAACAACTAATGTTCAAACAACGTAGGTTTGTACAGGGGGAAGGGGCTGCGCTGGGGCCCCAGCCGG
>NW_005258647.1:0-298 GCF_000412655.1 Myotis brandtii | reverse complement strand
AAGATTTGAGGGGATTTGGTCTCTGCAGCTGAGCCCGTCCGGGAGAAAACTGTGGGTTGCCCATTGGCTTTGGTCCTCTGACAGGGCCGTTGTCCTGGCTTTGGGGTTGCAGATTCTGTGGCGGCAGATGGGTCTTTGAGGGGAGGGGCTGTCATGGTGCTTCTGATGACTTGCCCTTTTCAGTTCTTTGCTTGGGCTCATTCCAGGTGTACTTGGTGTTGGCAAGAGTCAGGATTGGAAAGATAGTGAAAGGAATTTTATAGATGGGGCTAAGTGATGGGGCTGTGGGTGGAAATAT
>NW_005258646.1:0-298 GCF_000412655.1 Myotis brandtii | reverse complement strand
TAACTCTAGACATGGGATGGAGCCAAATCAAAGTCAGTAGGGCCACTTAGCTGACCCTTGGATGGTCGCAGATGCATGACCTACAAACACAGACTGCCACAGACTGCAAATGTGGGCAACCTATGCTCTAACTTGTCATTTCCTCTAATAGAGGCAATAAATGATGTTTGAGTGCAACAATTGATGAATACATTGTTATATATACACTAGGAGACCTGGTGCACAAAATTCATGCACGGGGGAGAGGGGGGTCCCCTCAGGCCAGCCTGCACTCTCTCCAATCGGGGACCCCTTGGGG
>NW_005258645.1:0-298 GCF_000412655.1 Myotis brandtii | reverse complement strand
TTGTCAATTAGGTAGAGAGCATTGTTAGACCTGTTCAAATCTTCCACATCTCTGATGATTCTTTTTGCCTATTTGTTCTATCATCAATGGAGTGGAGTGTTGGAATCACCAACTATAATTATAGATTTGTCTCTTTCACCTGTTAGTTCTGTGAGTTTTTCTTCTGTTTTGTTTGTTTGTTTTTTAGGCTTTGTTACTTAGTGCATGCCATTGAGGATTGTTGTGGTCTCTTGATAAATTGACTCTTTTATTGTCATGAAATAGCCCTCTTTATTACTGTTAATGCCACTTGTCTTGA
>NW_005258644.1:0-298 GCF_000412655.1 Myotis brandtii | reverse complement strand
CCCCAATCCTCAAAGAGAGCATTTCAGCCCAGCTGATGTGTCCCAGTGGTTGAAGGTCAACCCATGAACCAGGAGGACTCTTGGGAGAGAAGGAATTGGGTGGGCACCACTAGTGTGAGCTACAGTTTATCTTCAGCAGGGTTGAATATAAAGAAAGGATTCTCCTGCTCCTGGTTTGTAGCATATCCCCACAGACTCCCATGTGGCACAAGCTATTTTATTGATACATCAGTTTGTTTAGCAGATGATTATGCAGCATTAATAAGTGACCACTTTAATTTTAACATTGCCAACACTG
>NW_005258643.1:0-298 GCF_000412655.1 Myotis brandtii | reverse complement strand
TCAAGCCCACAACCCGGGCATGTGCCCTGACCGGGACTCTCCCTTCTTGTAAATCAATAAAAAAATTTTTAAAAAAATACACGATACACAACACAAAACACACACTCACTCGGGGGAGAAACTTGCTTAGCTACAACCATGTTAGCCCGTATTTGGAAATGGTCCCGCCCACCCCTGCAGCGTTCCATCCATCTTCCCCGCTGGATGAGGGTGGCCTTGTTAAATTGCTATTTGGGGATCCGTAGCGTGTGGTTTTTATTATGCTCCATCCAGAACACCTTGGGGAGCCGGGCCCTGT
>NW_005258642.1:0-297 GCF_000412655.1 Myotis brandtii | reverse complement strand
TGAGAAAAACATTGTAGTATAAGGCATGATGGTTCTTGTTCCAAGCAGTTTATGCTTTCATCAAAGTGATATATGCCACAAACATTGTAAGAATCAAAAGCTATATTATGAAAACTGGCACACAAATTCCTGGAGGAAGACACTGTCTTTGTTTGGAAAAATATCTTTGAATAAATTGCTTGAAGGATAGATAACAGATCTGAAGTGATGGATGTCCATATGTTCTGATGAAAATAATGAGAGGACATTTCCTTAAAAAATGAAAGAGGGGAGAGAGGACCAGTGAAACCATTTTTT
>NW_005258641.1:0-297 GCF_000412655.1 Myotis brandtii | reverse complement strand
TAAAAACTCATGAGAATGTGCTGAGAGCCTTTATTCACAGTTAACCATTCCCCAAAATAAAAGCAGAAAAATCCAGAATTCGTGGCTCAAAGCATCTTGGTGTACTCAAATACAATTTGAAGAGGCTTGGATTAGGGCACATCCATGGACTGAAGGCCACTGGAACTGCAAAGTCAAAATATGACCTGCCCGGGGTCTCCCAGACCTTGATAGGAAATATTCACCGTGATACAGCCCATGAGGACTTGTGCTGCCTTCTGCATTAGGGGTTATGCATTATTAAAAGGCATCTCATTA
>NW_005258640.1:0-297 GCF_000412655.1 Myotis brandtii | reverse complement strand
AGGACACAAAGAGAATGCCATGTGAAGACAGAGGCAGAGATTAGAGTGATGCATCTCCAAGCCAAGGAACGCCAGGATCGCCAACTATCGCGGGAAAGTAGGAGAGAGCCATGGAACAGATTCTTCCTCAGAGTCCTCGGAGGGAACCCACCCTGCCAACTCCTTGATTTCGGACTTCTAGCCTCCAGAACTGTGAGAGATTAAATTTTTGTTGTTTTAAGCCACACAGTTTGTGATACATTGTTATGGCAACATGAGGAAATGAATACACTCCCCTAAATGGAACTTTATTTTTTT
>NW_005258639.1:0-297 GCF_000412655.1 Myotis brandtii | reverse complement strand
AATATTAAAAGCATTTTTATTAAAATTAGGAATAAGAACAACGACTACTATGTTTGCTACTATTTAATGTTATAATGAAGATTCTAGACAATTAAATAAGATGTAGAATATTTGTAATAATTACTATAAAGAAAGACATACAACTGAATTTTGGGGGAGTTATATGAAAATTTAAGTTTTTCAGTTAATCTTTGTTTTTTTCTGTCAAAACTCAAGAAAATTAAGCAAATGTGATGAATGTTACTAATCTATGTATCTACCACCTACTTATCTATTTCTGTACACTAGTAATAGTTA
>NW_005258638.1:0-297 GCF_000412655.1 Myotis brandtii | reverse complement strand
CTAGTAATTTTGCTGACATAAATAAATATTACATATCAACAACTAGAGTCTACATATTTAAATCCAAGAGTCAGCGCTCGTAAACAAGGCTCACATATTATTAGCATGTGATCACACCACACCAGGAGCAGTAATTGGCTCTGTTGTCACGTGGTGTGACTCTCTGCAACAGTTTCCCACATGCTGGCTGATGTGCAGACATGTGCTAAGCCATGCCCCAGCCATGGGCATGTTTTTCCTCAAGGTGACTTGTAAACAAATACATTTACTAGACCTACTCAGTATAAATTTAAAATT
>NW_005258637.1:0-297 GCF_000412655.1 Myotis brandtii | reverse complement strand
TGTGTGCATAGTTTCCATCCTGGCTTATTTTTATTTGCTCGTTTTACATCTTCTCATGTTTGGGAAGCTTTGTCTAGATTTTCTGTTTGCTCTGATATAGTTCAGATGACTTTTAAACTTTCTTCCCACAACATCCCAAGCCAATTTGGTTTTCCTTTAAGCCACAGAATGAGTCTGAGTTTCTACTTGTCTGTCATGTGAGAAAATGGTAGGATCTTGGGCTCTGGTTGGGTTGGGGGTGGGGTAAAGGGAAAGCTCATTGAGAGTTAAGCTGTGTTAGTTAGGCTACCTGGCCCT
>NW_005258636.1:0-297 GCF_000412655.1 Myotis brandtii | reverse complement strand
AGACAAGATTCCTACCTGATGAAGTTTATAGTCAGTAAACAGACAAAAACTGGTGCAGTAGACATATAATGTGTTTTTATGTTTGCCTGAGCATCGTTAATATATAATGTTGATTTAAACCAGACAGTAACAGTGTAATAAGGATTATAAGTGAATAGGGGGGTATGAGAGAAAGTAACTGGCTGAAAGGTGAGCTACTTTGTATACAGTGATTAGAAAAGGCCTCTTAGGGAAAAGTACAAAGTCAGACCCAAAGGATAAGGAAGTGCCTAGATCAGCGGTTCTCAACTTGTGGGT
>NW_005258635.1:0-297 GCF_000412655.1 Myotis brandtii | reverse complement strand
TTTTTCCCCCCTCATTTTAATGTCCTTTCGTTTCACCTGAAGATTTCCTACAGAGCTATCAAGGCTGAACTCAAACGCCACCTTCCCAGGCAGGGTTTCCACAGATCCCCGATGGAATACACTGCTCATCGATTTGCTCTCACCACCTCCTCCTTTGGTAGAGTCTGATCTCTTATTTATCTTTGGATTCCTAGGGATCCACATTCTGAAGAAAGTATTCAATAGCTGTCTGAAATGAATGGACAGGGAGGCTGTGTTGACTCATTCCTAGGACTTTACATTTCGGTTTGCATAAAG
>NW_005258634.1:0-297 GCF_000412655.1 Myotis brandtii | reverse complement strand
TCCCTTTCATGGGACTGACAGGCAAGCCCCAGGGGCTGCTTAGCTAATGGAGGACTGTTGGTAAATCTTACAGGACTGTCTCTCTCTCAGGGCATTCATCTTTAAGTCCAGGGAAACACAGAAGATCACAGGCCAGTTCTACTTAATATTAATGATCACGAGCCAAATTAGCTTGAGCCTTTGCCCCCACCCCTGTCCGAATCCAAGAACCACCAGCACAGGGAGCACAGAAAAGCTAAGAGATCCTCAAGAACAACTTAGAGTTTAAAAGGACTTTCCCACCCGTTGCATCATAAC
>NW_005258633.1:0-297 GCF_000412655.1 Myotis brandtii | reverse complement strand
GGAAGCTGGGAGACCCATGAGTATGTCAGTAAATGGACTGAGCCAGGGGCTACAGGGATGGAGAGAAGGGATCAGAGGAGGAATGGACAAGATTTGGTGACTGATTGGACAAGGGGATAAGGGATGCTGTCCAGATGATGCCTGGGACTCTGTCTCAGGTGCCTGGGATGGGGGACATCCCTGAGATGAGGAACAATGAGACAGGAGGTTTGGGATTCAGATACCAAATTCCATTTTGGATGTTTTAATCAAAACCTATTTTGGGCCCTAATCGGTTTGGCTCAGTGGATAGAGCAT
>NW_005258632.1:0-297 GCF_000412655.1 Myotis brandtii | reverse complement strand
TGCACCCTAACCAGGGCTGGGGATTGAGGCAGTAACCAAGCATCCATCCAGATCAAGAAGTTGAACTCTATCAGCACCCAGGAAGCCCTGTTTCCATTGCAGTCAATGTCTCCCTGCCCCCCAGCTCCTCTGGGCAGTGGGAATAAATTATTAGCTGATCAATATTTTATCCGGGAGGAGCAGCTGCTGCCCACGACTGAGCGAGGAGCTGCTGCCCCACAAGCAGCCACTGCCCACAACCACCTGAGGAGCAGCTGCACAACCCGCCACCATGCCCACTGTTGCAGCCTCAGGTCC
>NW_005258631.1:0-297 GCF_000412655.1 Myotis brandtii | reverse complement strand
GCCACATAGTGTCAATTTGATCTTGGAGTTGCTGGAGACTGAGTAAGGTCAGCCATATAGGTATTCCATAGCTATGTGACTGACCCCCAGTAAAAATCCTGGGTGCCATGCTAAGTGAGTTAGCAACACTTCATGCATGTTGTGGCTGGAAGAATTAAACATGTGACTCCACTGGGAGACAACAACCATGAGCTTGAATCTGATCTCCCTGGACTCTGTTCTAAGCATACAAGATATTTAAGATAAAAGAACACATAAAAGAAAGCTATCTATAATAATAAAAGCGTAATATGCTAA
>NW_005258630.1:0-297 GCF_000412655.1 Myotis brandtii | reverse complement strand
CAGACTGGCTTTAGCAACGGGACACAACTAACCAACTATAAATAAATATTCAAGTTGCCAAATATTTGATATATAATTAATACCACAGATAAGCACCCCTTAAAATATTTCATAGAACCTAAAAAGTTGAAGCTCAGAAGGATTTTGGAGATCATGTAAGTAAATGGATCCCTTCTTTCAGTAAAGGGAGAAAGTGAGGCCCAGAGAAGTGCCCTTACTCAGATACAGACAAATACTTAACATTGGAGTCAGGTCTGGGACCAGATCTGATTTTATTTTATATTATTTTTAAAATAT
>NW_005258629.1:0-297 GCF_000412655.1 Myotis brandtii | reverse complement strand
CAAGAATGAGCTCGGCACTCAGCCTGGCTGACACCTTGATTTCAGCCTTGAGCAGAGACCCCCATCATACTATGCCAGCCTTCGGACCTACACGACTGAGAGCGAATAAATGGGTGTTGTTTTGAGCCACTGCATTTGTGGTAACTTGTTATGTGGCAATAAAAATACACACTCCTAGATTCCAGGGCAAGAATGCAGCTGGGCCTCTGGAAGAGATTAGAACTGGGGGTTAGAAAATGCTCAGGGTCCTGGCATCTTCCCCCTCGTCTCTCATCTCTGCCTCTAGATATCTGCTTT
>NW_005258628.1:0-297 GCF_000412655.1 Myotis brandtii | reverse complement strand
CCTTTTATTTTGAAACTCTATTTCTAGTAATTTAGTCTAAGAAGAAAACTGGTCAAGTGCATCAAGATGTACTCATCAATTCATTTTCTCAGTCATTTACGTACTCATTCATGCAACAGATATTTTGTTAGTTCCCATCATAGGCTTGACTATGAACAACTGGGTGCACTGGAAAGACAATGGTCACCGATTTTGTAGAGCTTATGTTATGACTAAGGATATAGACACAAACCAGAAAAGCAAATTAAAAAATAGCTTCCAGTTACTTGTAAGGAACTACTAACAATAAGAGAATAG
>NW_005258627.1:0-297 GCF_000412655.1 Myotis brandtii | reverse complement strand
AATTATCCAGGGAACTTGAAACAGTCTAGACAGTCAATCCAGATAATTTAAAAAGATTGTTAAAGATGCTCATAAGAGTAAGAGAGTTATCTGCTAATATGAAGACACAGTTTTGGGACAAATCAATTTTAGTGTTGGTTAAGAGCCTTTAGGTCTTCGCTTGGAATCCATTTTACTAGAAACACACATATACTTAAAATGTAGGGAATTATTTAAAAACTAATGCTTTATTCATTTACTAACACATACAGAGCCATAGAAATGTCTTTAAAAATAACCTAATATGTGTAAATGTTT
>NW_005258626.1:0-297 GCF_000412655.1 Myotis brandtii | reverse complement strand
AATGCAATTTAACAGCCTTTGAACGTGGGATATATATGAGAGAGGTGAGTCAGCTCAGCTTTTAACATGTGGATGAGGAGAACACAGTAGGTATATCAGCCAGGGTGCAGGCCAGGAAAGAGAAACCACTCTAGGTCTCCAGAGCAGATAAGGGCCTAATGCAGTGAATGAAATGCTTACAAAATGACCAGAAGAGCTGTCAGAAAAGTCAGAGAGCCACCACAAGGCAAGGTTTAAGTTCACATCATTGTACCTATGAGGCAGAGGGCAGCTACTGCTTGTATCCTTTCTGTGACC
>NW_005258625.1:0-297 GCF_000412655.1 Myotis brandtii | reverse complement strand
AAACTCATACATACATGAAAAAGATGATCAAGCAATCGGATAATATAATTGATAGGCTTCCATTTAAAGCTATGTATTGAACTATTTACAATACTAAGGGTATACCATTTAGGTGTTCATAGACCATTTAAAAAATATAATCACAATCTAAATAAAAATTAAATACAAAAAAACTCCAGACCAATACATAGCTCAAATTATCCTACCTTAATGCAAAAAAAAGCCAAAAATTAATTTTTGTGGTAAGAAAAAAAAACTTGGAAATTTAAAAGTAAGCACAAAGCATTCTCTCTAATA
>NW_005258624.1:0-297 GCF_000412655.1 Myotis brandtii | reverse complement strand
AAATAAATAAAAGGTAACTGAATCCACCATGTCTGGATATGGGGTTAGATGACCCGAGGGCATTTCCCCGAGAGCCATTACTACACCTCAGACTCCTCTCAGGTACAGTGGAGAGCAGTGGCCATCTCCTATCCAGTGACACTTCTGTTTTACCCTCAGATGATACCAGTTTCCAGAAGCCCGCCACTGGAGGTAACTTTCACCCAGACTCCATTCGGTGAGTGACCCTAATGTGAATATGTCTGTCCAGCTTCCAGAATGGAAGAAAACCCACCCGAGCTGGGATGCATCCAATCA
>NW_005258623.1:0-297 GCF_000412655.1 Myotis brandtii | reverse complement strand
CCTCTGAGGTTTGACGGTCTGATTGATGCTTCTGTCTTTGGAACTACAGGATATAACATATGTCCTAGGGCAACATATTTGTATGGTATTGTGTAATAAGTACAATACATGAGTCTGAAAACCCAGTTGGAGTGATTCATTTTAGCATCACTCCCTTTGACCTACTTGGAAAATGCGTGCTTCCCATCCCTGAATTTTAGGCTCTGTGATTCTAAAGGTCCTAATTCACAGGGGAAATCAGCCTCCTTATTGTAAGAGTTCAGCATTCAAGGGAAAGAATTGCCATGTTGGCAGGGG
>NW_005258622.1:0-297 GCF_000412655.1 Myotis brandtii | reverse complement strand
ACCATCAGCTACAGGCTTAGATCCCTGACTCATTGTTTCTTCTGAAGTCCCTCCTTCTGGCGAAGAAGAGGGTTCTTTACATCTTCACGGGTTGTGGCTTGTAAATATGGTTCCCCACTGTCTTCTCAGATGGGTATAGACAGGTAATTTAAGGGCGCTATGCACAGCTTTGACTATTTTTAACCCACAGCACTGTCTCAACATGGGTTTTCAATTTTAGAAGCTGTATTTTGTTTGGGCTCATGAGATGCTGCAGGGTGGACTGCCGGGGTTCTTGTCCCAGCATCTAGAAGGGTT
>NW_005258621.1:0-297 GCF_000412655.1 Myotis brandtii | reverse complement strand
GATGCTTAGGAATGTTGATCAGAACTGGAAAAGCAGCACCTCCCCCACCCCCCAGACCAGCCCAAGGCCCTCCTGCGCGCTGCAGAGATCTAAGCGCACCTTCGCCTGCACCCTCAGGTGCACGTGATGTTGTTGAGCACAGGGACTGGCTACTTGTTTGCCGGGTGCACTGCCTGCCCCTGGCCAACCCCACACCTCCTCTGGGGGCTGTGAGGGGGCAAACACAAGAGAGAGGGGAAGAGGCCTGGCTCCCCTGAGAAGCAGACACTTAGCAGGCCCTGCCCAGGGAGACAGAGA
>NW_005258620.1:0-297 GCF_000412655.1 Myotis brandtii | reverse complement strand
TAATGTGCAGCCAAGGTTGAGAACCACTGCTCTATGCATATTTTCTCCTCCTACTACCTCTTGGATCCCTTCCCCAGCCAGCCTGGCCATTGCAGCTGTAAATCATCCAGGCAACCAGCGCATTCTCCTCCCTCCCACCCAGGACCACACTCCTAATCACCTGCACCCACTAATGACCTGGTGATTGGCTTCTCGTTAAAACAATGACAAAGGTCTGTGCTGTTAGCCAAGGTCTCATCAGCCATGGATCTGCCCCAGGGTCAGTCAGGGGCCAAGTAGGAATTCTGGGTCCAGGGC
>NW_005258619.1:0-297 GCF_000412655.1 Myotis brandtii | reverse complement strand
GTGTGGAGATTCAGAAAAATTTCTTTGTAGAAGTGACATATAAGTGGAGACATGAAGAGTGTGTAGGAGACACCAAGCTGAAGACGGAGGGAATGGTATTCTGTGCAAAGGCAACAGGATTGTAGAAATTTCAGAGTCCAGAGAGTAGTGACTTGAATCACTGACATACCATGGCCCTTAGGAAGTCTCTCCTGACCCCTCCCAATCCTGGGATGGGGCCCTTTCTATATATTCCTAAGCATTCTATACTCACATCATCACAGGCCTATCACTCTGCATGGCAATCACCTATTTACT
>NW_005258618.1:0-297 GCF_000412655.1 Myotis brandtii | reverse complement strand
CCCCCCCCCCTTTTCCTCTGGCTGTCACCACTCTGTTGTCTGGGTCTCTGTTATGCACATATGTTCTCTGGTAAATCCCTTCACCTTCTTTGGTCCAGTCCCCACTCCCCCCTCCCCCCTCACAGCTGTCAGTCTCTGCCTCGCATCCGAGCCTCTGTTTCTGTTTTGTTCGGCAGTTATTTTGTTCATTAGTTCCACATGTAAGTGAGACCCTTTGGTGTTTGGCTTCCTCTGACTGGCTATTTCACACAGAATAACCTCCAGGGCCATCTTCTAAAGGGAACAATCCTGAAGCCT
>NW_005258617.1:0-297 GCF_000412655.1 Myotis brandtii | reverse complement strand
CTCTGAGAGTCACCACCCACAGGCACTGGCTAAGGTGCTTTGGCCCTGTGGTGCTTTACTTAAAATGTTGAATTCTGTTTACTTGAAATGTAAACACCCAATCCAGGCGGCCCATTTCCTGTAAACAACCAGCCCCAGAGCACGGAGCACTTGGGGCCACAGGAAAATGTCTCTGGAATTGCTCAAGGCTGACATTAAAGAAGGAGTCACCCTCCACCCTACCCCACCCCCGCTCCTGGAAGAGTCCAATTAGCCACATTCCTTTTAAAGCAGCGGTTCTCAACCTGTGGGTCGCGA
>NW_005258616.1:0-297 GCF_000412655.1 Myotis brandtii | reverse complement strand
ACTGATCAGCCTTTCTAGAGGACTTAGTGGAACTGAATTCTCCAAATTATTTTCTCTTAGCCAATTTTGGTCTAGGGTGAGGTACTTGCTTCTTCAGGAGTGGACACTGGTTTTTGGGTCTGCTGTGAGCCACTTGTGGTCAGAAAATTTGCAGTTACTGATAATTCCTTCCAACTAGATTCTTTACTTAATGACACCCTGGATGTTGCCTTCAGTGTGAAAGACACATGCATTTATTTAATTCTTTAGGACTTAAGATATATTTTCAGCCGAAACCGGTTTGGCTCAGTGGATAGA
>NW_005258615.1:0-297 GCF_000412655.1 Myotis brandtii | reverse complement strand
TTTTTTTCATTTATTTTTGTGAAGTTTCATTGTTAATATATAGGAAAGCAGTTGATTTTTGTACATTGATTTTGTAATTGTTTATTTTTTAATAGTTTGTGTTTGTCTGTGTGTGTGATCTTTAGAGTTTTCTATGTACAGAATCATGTCATCTGCAAAAAGTGGTAATTTTACTTCCTCCTTTCCAATTTGGATGACTATTATTTCTTTCTCTTGCCTTACTACTCTGGTTAGGACTTCAAGAACTATCAAGAACTATATTGAATAAGAGTGGTGAGAGTGGGCATCCTTGTCTTA
>NW_005258614.1:0-297 GCF_000412655.1 Myotis brandtii | reverse complement strand
TCTGTCCCCAGATATTTCTCCATAGGTTGCCTTTCCTCTCTCTGCTTCTACATCTATAATTCAAATACTGCCATTTTTCAACCAGACTCTTGCAATAGCTTTCTAGTAGAGCTCCATATTTTCAACCTGATGCCTTTACAAAGCCTCCTGCACACCAGCAGCTCTTGACTAAGGTGTGAGGATGCTCTTGAATCAGTAGCAGGTAAAGAAAGAGAATTTCCATAACTGCTTTTAGGAATTCAGAAGGTGCCAAAGATCACGCAGCAGCTCATGCTATATGTCTCCTTAGCATCCTTT
>NW_005258613.1:0-297 GCF_000412655.1 Myotis brandtii | reverse complement strand
TATCTCTCTCTCCCTATCCCTTCCTCTCTGAAATAAAAATATATTAAGAAAATAAAAAACAAACAAACCTACAACCACTTGAGGCCTGTGCGGTTACCACTTTATCAGTTCTTGTATCACAGAGTTGCTTTGAAATTGCATTTTGAAGCTCTCCTCCCTTTAAATTGTTAATTAAAAAGAAAGTAACACTTGTCCTGCCTGGGTAGCTCAGTTGGATGGAGCGTCATCTGTGGATCAGGTGACGGTTCTGTGTAAGGTCGACGGTTCTATTCCTGGTCAGGGCACATACCTAGGTTG
>NW_005258612.1:0-297 GCF_000412655.1 Myotis brandtii | reverse complement strand
CCCGAGTGCCCCATGTTCCCCAACGCCCTTCCCTGGCCCGGCACCCCGCCCAGGGCCCCCCCGACGTTCTGTCCTGTCTCCTTCGCTTCCTCTGGCCGAGACAGCGCCTCAGACTCTCCCTGTGCTGGAGGAACTTGGCCTTGGAGGACAAGTGGCTGGGATTTGAGAGAATCCCCGGAACCGGATTGGTCTGGGTGTGAGAGCGGGTGCTGGGTTTTGGGGGGAAGACCGCGAAGGTGAGAGGCCTTCTCGTCACGTGGTACCAGGGCCCGTGGCGTGTCCGCGACTCACGGGGTT
>NW_005258611.1:0-297 GCF_000412655.1 Myotis brandtii | reverse complement strand
AGAGAGAGAGAAATAAGACAGAGATGCAGAGAGAGATAGGGACAAGATAAGAAAGAGGTAAAAGGATGAAAAGGCTCCAACAGAGAGAGCCTTGGAGAGGGAATGGACATTGTCCAGACAGAGAGGGGCTGAGAGGAGCAGCGGAGGTGGTCTGGGTATGGGGTTCCCAAGGACCCCACAGCCAGCCCAGCAGGCCCCACCTGTACCAGGTGCTCACCTCCAGGCCACTGTTGCCCCAGCGAATCCTGTGTGGACAACATTAGCTCCTGGGGCCTCCCATTCCTCTGCAGGGTAGGG
>NW_005258610.1:0-297 GCF_000412655.1 Myotis brandtii | reverse complement strand
CAACCCTTGCACAACTCTACCCATGACCCTCACCTCCATACAGCATATATGAAAAAATGAGCCCAAACAGCCATATTTTATATTATGACCCTTCCCCTGTTGTTATAGGTGTTGGATTAGGAGTACTTGCTCTAATGGCAGCCAATGCATAGGTCTGTGCATAACCTATGGCATGCACAGTTGAAATGACGACATGGACCAGCAATTTCCAACCTTTTTCATTGCATTGCACACATAAACTAATTACTACAATGTTGCAGCATACTAATAAATATATTTGTTGCTGATCTGACAAAA
>NW_005258609.1:0-297 GCF_000412655.1 Myotis brandtii | reverse complement strand
CAGAAATGCAAACAGGAGCGTCTGTGAGCAAAGACGGTGGGCAGCCCTCGGGCTTCACAGCAGACGGAGGAAGCGGCCTCGGGTCTCCTGTCTAAGAAAAGCCCAGCGGCCACTTCCTAAGCCTGAAGCCTCATGAGGCTGCGTCCTCATCGTAGGGGAACACAGGGGCCCGTGCAGCACGTGGCCTGAGAACCGGCAGGGACGCCACAGACCAAACTCCTTGTCGATGAAAGGCCGTCCCTCACCTCCTCTGTGGTCTAGACTTGGTTCTGGTCGTGCTATTTCCAAAAACATGAA
>NW_005258608.1:0-297 GCF_000412655.1 Myotis brandtii | reverse complement strand
ATCAGTTGCCTCCTGTACACACCCTGACCAGGAATTGGGGGGTTGGGGGGGAGAAACCAAAATTGTAAGAAATGTTTTTAAAAATCTGAAATACACTATTTATAACTCTTTGCAACAGAACTACATGTATAAATGATAAACCACAACAAAGCCATACACTGTAGAAAATTTGGACCAATTACCAGTTAGTCAAAAACTTGAGGATCTCCTGTGTGTGAGGTACAGGGCAAGATCGTAGGGATTAAAAGACCAAGGAGGCAGGATTCCTGCTCAAAAGGAGCTTACAGATTCATGGAG
>NW_005258607.1:0-297 GCF_000412655.1 Myotis brandtii | reverse complement strand
CATCCTTCCACACGGCTCTCTGGGGAGGACGCCCACCCACAGGCCCTGCTCACCTTTCCTGAATCTGTGGCTCCAGTCAGCGGGCTCGGAGGCAGCGCTCTGGTCTCCTGGGAAGGGAGCCGCACAGGCAGACAGCAAAGCTGGCCCTGGAGGCTCAGCATCCCCAGGGCAGGGAGTCAGGCTGCTGTCAACACCTGAGAGCAGTGATGCTGCAGAACACAAGGGCATGAGGCCATTTACCAGGTGGCTAAGTCCAGGGCCGAGAGAGAGCCAGGCCGCTGACGGCCTGCTGCTGAG
>NW_005258606.1:0-297 GCF_000412655.1 Myotis brandtii | reverse complement strand
GCCCGGGTGGCGGGCTCCATCCCCAGTGTGGCGCGTGCGGGACCCCCAGCGGGTGATGTTTCTCTCTCTAAAATCAATGAAAACATTTTAAAAATGATCGCAATGAAGGCGGCCTTGGTGACGGCCTGTCCCCAACCGCTCCTCTCCCAGGTGAAGCCCAGCGGTTGTAACCGTCCCACCTGAGCCAGCGCCGAGAGGGAAGCAGAGTGAGAGCCCGGCCTGCACTGCTCCTGTGAGTCGGAGCCCGCGCCCCTGTCCCCACCCACACGCGCGCGCACACACACACACACACACACA
>NW_005258605.1:0-297 GCF_000412655.1 Myotis brandtii | reverse complement strand
AAAAAAGGGAAAACAATGAGGAGTCACCAGGAAGCCTGCAACCTGCACAGCATCATCTGGGGCAGGAAGAGAGAGGAGAATCTGCTCGCGTGAGAGCCAGGCACGGCATGAGGCCGGAGCACTGGCTCAGGTGACCGCCGGCTGCAGCCCTGCTCCTGCCATTAAATGATGGCAGGAGACGCCATCATCCTCGGGGTCGTAAACTGTGTCACCAGGCGCCTCCTCTGCAGGAGGATCCAGCAGCAGGCAGCTGGTCATAATTTTTCCCAGGCTGCTTCTTCGCTTTTTTTTTTTTTT
>NW_005258604.1:0-297 GCF_000412655.1 Myotis brandtii | reverse complement strand
CAATATCTAGGCCCAAAATATCTAAAGTCAGGGTTGAAGCTTGGGTCTGCTGGGTTCTAGAGTCAGAAGCAGTGTAGCCAGGACCTGCCAGAAGTAAGGCAGGGTAATAAGAACTAGAGGTGCTCCCTTTGTACTAGGTATGGAGCCTGGTTCTCTGCATGAAGCCATTGGGACTGGAGTTTTCTTGATTATAGAAGGAGCTAGAAAATAAAAGGGTACTGACCTGAGATGGAGGGTATATCTTCGCAAGAAGCTGTGAGCTGAGGGAGATGGGAGCAAAGAGACAAAGTTTCAGGG
>NW_005258603.1:0-297 GCF_000412655.1 Myotis brandtii | reverse complement strand
TGCTGGGAGAATTATTTCACGTGTCTGAGCCTTGCTTTTTTATTGTAAAACAAAGTAAATAAATAGTATCTAATTCCTAAAATGGCAGTGAAATGAAGTAAGGCAATACATATAAAGGTGCCTGGTTGCCCTGGCCGGTTTGGCTCCATGGATAGAGGGTCGGACCTGAAGGGTCCCAGGTTCCATTCTGGTCAAGGGCACAAACCTGGCTTGCAGGCTCCATCCCCGGCCCAACAGGGCGCTATGTGCAGGATGCAACCAATCAATGTCTCTCTCTGTCTCTCCCCCTCCCTTCCA
>NW_005258602.1:0-297 GCF_000412655.1 Myotis brandtii | reverse complement strand
TCCCATTGATGGACAATCTCCTCTTCCTGTGAGAAACAGGCCCAGGAAGGAGCTGGCCAGCTGAGGGCGGGGGCTGAGGCTGCTGCTCCCGCCAGCCACAGAAGGACTAGGGAGAGGCCTCTTGGAACCGAGGTATCAGCTGAGAGGCAGCGACGAGGTTGCCTGGTGGGGAGGCTGATGGGGGCCCTGCTTCCCAGGAATGGTTCGGTCTTAGCTGAATGTGAGGGATTCCCGCTCCCCCGTGGAAGTGGCTGGAAGAGGCTGCTCACCCACTAAGGGACGTGATTTGGGTTGGTT
>NW_005258601.1:0-297 GCF_000412655.1 Myotis brandtii | reverse complement strand
AAATATTTAGTCAAAAAATTGAACATTCTCCTTAGCATGTTTACTTTAATGATAGATTTAAACATCCATTTCTTATCATCATGAAATGTATTGTCTCTGATATTGTCTAGCATATTTCAGTGATGAAGGCAGATTAGGACTACAGTTATTAAATATTTTAGATTTATCACAGTATTTTCTTTCTTATTATTCTAAGCCAGCACAAAATAGAAGCTTCATATGCAATAGGGGATTCACTGACCATGTCTTCAATACTGCTGATTGTATATACAGAGCAAGTGATGGATACTTAGGCTA
>NW_005258600.1:0-297 GCF_000412655.1 Myotis brandtii | reverse complement strand
GCAACAGGGAAATGAGACCAGAAAACCAGTGATCCTAACTCATGTGGAAGGACCAGCATGTTATGCGGAAGGGTCTGCGTGAACCTGCGGAGGGGATGCCAAGAGGAGTCCGTGTGGTGGACAGCAGCCCTAACTTGGTGGTGAGACTCAGCCAGCTGATACTCGGTTATATATTACCCGGTGGAGCTTACAGAGCTTGGCAAGCAGGTATGTCTTTATGCAGAAGACATATATTTCTGCCGTATTTTGGGGAAAAGCATTCATAGGGATGATTTCAAAATCTTTGACATTTATAAA
>NW_005258599.1:0-297 GCF_000412655.1 Myotis brandtii | reverse complement strand
AGAGCTCTGTAAAACTGTACAGCACAAAACACATGTACGGTACATACACACACATGGGTATACACATACATATGTGGCTATGCACACATATACATACACACATATGGTTATACACATACATATGTGGCTATGCATACATATACATACACACACAGATACACACATACGTATGTGGCTATGCACACATATGCAATAAACATCAATAAGAGACATATACAAAGCAATACATATGCCATATGAATAAATAGTAATGGTAGGACGCTTTTCATCTGAAACTTGCGTAACTTCAAGTTGTGT
>NW_005258598.1:0-297 GCF_000412655.1 Myotis brandtii | reverse complement strand
GGGAATCAAACTATGACTTCCTGGTTCATGAGTTGACATTCAACCACTGAGCCACACTGGCCAGGCCTGACAGCCACTCCTGCCACCAGTGTTTCCCCACACTGTGATTAAAGAGCTAAAAAAGCCCAGTGGATCCTGTCACCCCTTCCAGGCCAGACTTCCTTTTGCTCTTCCCCTTGCAGCCTTATAAGCTACAGCGTTGTCCATCTGTCCAGCCTCATCGCAACCCCGCCCCCACCTGCCTGGGCCCCTGCCGTGGGCCTCCTTTCTGTCCTTGCCTTGTCAGGTTCCCTCCAC
>NW_005258597.1:0-297 GCF_000412655.1 Myotis brandtii | reverse complement strand
CGCGTCTCTCCCGGTGGGATGATGTGAGGCAAGCGGTGAGTCCATCGGGACAGACGGTCAGCCCCGTGGACAGGACTCACCCCCCACCTGAGAGGAACCTGGCTACACAGGAAGGAGGGGCTGTGTCCCCACAAAGGCCAGCCCCGGGCTGAGAAGCCGGGCGGCTCCGCTTACATGAGATGGAGCGGGAGGTGATGAAAGGTCAGCGTGGCGGACGGCCACGGTCTGACCTCACCCTCAGAGCGTGGCTGTCAGGGGCGGAAAGAGAACATGGGGACCAGCTGTGCTTGTAAGAAA
>NW_005258596.1:0-297 GCF_000412655.1 Myotis brandtii | reverse complement strand
TTTTTTTTCATCTATGGGATATTTCACTGCTATGGACTCCTTAGCACTTGCTGGGATCACTTCAGCACTTAGCGAATGATAAAAATATCTAAAAGTCACTGCAAATACACAAGAACTCATGCATAATCAAACCAAATATTTCAAGCTATTTTCTATTCCATTGAATCTATAATTCATATACATAGTGCATGATGTATTATACTATTTTTTCTTGCGCATATGTTGAGTATCATCTATGTAGCAGCAAATATAATTGGATTTTATACACATCATTCTATATATTAATAAGCATTATTA
>NW_005258595.1:0-297 GCF_000412655.1 Myotis brandtii | reverse complement strand
GTAGAAAAATATTAAAAATTAAAAGGAGTAGAAAAAAGATTAAACCAGACACCTCATCTCTCTCCCTGCCCCCTATAATTGATTGTGAAGTGGCTGCAACTCTTTATCTCTTCCAGTAGTCATGCCTTTTACAAGGGGACATCTCCCCTCCTATCAAGAGTGGAGTCTAGAGCTGCCTATGGCAGTTTTAAAATATGGTCCCCACATTCATTGACACTCCTGCTGAGAGGTAGGCCTATGTTCCCTCCCCCTGAATCTGCGCAGTAACTGTGCTATACCAGTTTCTGGACCAAACCT
>NW_005258594.1:0-297 GCF_000412655.1 Myotis brandtii | reverse complement strand
CCACCCTTTCCACATACTAGCAATAGTATTATATATATTCCAATAATTAAAAAGTAAATTAAGGCATATAACACTCATAAAAAACCAAAGCCTAAAACATAGAAGTTCCCTGGTACACGATGCCAAAGTCATAAAATTAACAATTGTTAACATATTGTTGGTAGTTCAAGGATCTGTTTCCAGAAGAAGTGTTAAAGACATATTATCAGGCAACACCTAACCAAAAAATTTATTAACATTAAGTCATGAGAATATTAAGTAATGAACATATTAGAAAACTTCAGTATCAAAAAGAAG
>NW_005258593.1:0-297 GCF_000412655.1 Myotis brandtii | reverse complement strand
CCCAACCTTTCACATCAATGAATTTACAGAAAATACTTGTTTTGATATATTGGGGAGGCAGTGGGGAGGTGAGAGGTGGAGAGTGAAGGGGTGTGGGGGTGGGGGATGTTCAGGACCAAGGGACTCAATATTTGAGCACAACTCTCTCAGTCAGGGCAAGTCTGTTAGAGAAAACAGGTTTTTTAGCTATTTGCTAGGGTTGGTCCACACACAGTCTATCATGACTATAATCCTGGCTACAACTTTCTGGGTGATTTAATATTACCTGATCAGGTCTTAAGATTTGCTATCTGATAT
>NW_005258592.1:0-297 GCF_000412655.1 Myotis brandtii | reverse complement strand
TCAAGTTCTAGGCCCTTTTGTCCTCTTCACCTGTTACTGCTCTCACAGCCTCACTCGGACTTGAAGCTCAGACCTCTGCCCTCATTGTAATCCATGTTTCCTTGACGTGCTCTTCTTTGCCTTGGATGACCTGCTTTGCCAAGATGACCCATCTTGACTGTACCTTAGACAAAGCCCCTCTGATGCCATCTGCCTTTTGGTCCTGCATTTGAAAAACAGAACTCATCTCCTACCTCAAGACCTCAAGCCCAGCCTGTAGCACAATGTCTAGAACAGCCGTGGGCAAACTACGGCCCA
>NW_005258591.1:0-297 GCF_000412655.1 Myotis brandtii | reverse complement strand
ATAAAATATTTCAATGTAAAAAATAAGATAAAAGAAGACTGGTGTACCCAGATAGCAACGTAAATGGTAAAAAATATATTTGTAATTAAATTTATTGGTGGGCAGGTTTCAAGTGTACCTAGTAAAATATTTTTATTTGCAAACACAAAGTGCCCACCAGCTGTAATAACTTGATATATACAGTATCAATACATTAGTGCTCATAGCGACTCTAAGATAAAGGCACTCAGCTATTTCCACCTTTGAAATGAAGAAACTGGGTCACAGAAAGGTTCAGTTACAAGATCTCATGGGCTG
>NW_005258590.1:0-297 GCF_000412655.1 Myotis brandtii | reverse complement strand
CAGAAGCCAGAATAGCAGGGTTAAAATTTTGAACAGCTGTTTTTACCCAAGGTGGAGGTTACTATGCTTCAATCGGTGGTGCATGGCTCTTCAAGATCTGCTGTCCCTGACCTCCACCCTTGGTTCTCACGGCCCCCAGCAGCACTGTGGGCTCTCACCCTTCAAATTAAAAATACCAAATGTTTACATGCTTCCTTGACTTGGTTCTTCTTGCAACCTCTGATTCAAATACAGCTGATCACTTCCCACTGATCACTTCTTTATTGTCACATCCTCTGTGAAGGCATTTTTACCTCC
>NW_005258589.1:0-297 GCF_000412655.1 Myotis brandtii | reverse complement strand
CGCAACACCAGTGCATCAGGATGACGCTCCAACCAACTGAACCACCGTGCCAGGGCTAAGCGAGCTTATCTTTACAAAGAGAAACATAAAGAGACAAACCAGGCAATAATGAAGTTGGTTACCCACAAGTAATGAGGAGAAATGGGGTAAAAGGAATATGGGAAGGGGTGACACTTCTCAAAGTGTACCTGTTTGTATAGTTTCAAATTTTTGAAGCATTTTCTACATATTCAAAAAATAAAAGCAAATTAACAAGGGTGGGAAGATTAAAAACCCTAAAACTGAAGAAAACAGAAA
>NW_005258588.1:0-297 GCF_000412655.1 Myotis brandtii | reverse complement strand
GCCCCCCTTTGCCCTGACTCCAAACCTGCTGCACTCACCGCTGTGCCCTTCTGGGCAGATGGGCAACCCTCCCCTTCACGTCGCTCACCAATAAGCCTGGAGTCTTCCTTCCCTTTCCCCACAGCTCGTGTGTCAGCAAATCTTCCCAGCTACGCCTTCAAAGTACAGTAAACTCAACCCCTTGACCGCTCCCCACCGCACTGCCTCCCCTGGTCCAGCCACCATCACATCTCTGTAGGACAGTGATGGCGAACCTATGGCACGCCTGTCAGAGGTGACACGCGAACTCATTTTTTT
>NW_005258587.1:0-297 GCF_000412655.1 Myotis brandtii | reverse complement strand
CACACATCCCAGAGGGTGTGGAACATGATCCACGGGGTCGAGGAAAGAAATAATAGTCCATCTATTTAATGTTTTACTTCCAACATGAGAGAGAAAGCCACACTTCCTATTGGATGCTGACGCACTCGGGCACCCGGGTGTCCTGGGGACTGGGGGTGGTGTGGCTCACTGCAGCTCGCTGTGCAACTGAAGGGGATCATGTCTTTCTGTACATACACGAGCTGTCATGAAAAGAACAAGTGGCTTTAAAGCCTGGCCGAGAAGGAGCCCTGGGCTGGAGGTGGCGCTAATGTGGAC
>NW_005258586.1:0-297 GCF_000412655.1 Myotis brandtii | reverse complement strand
ATAAATAATGCTGCAATGAGCACAGGGATGCATGTATATTTTGAGTTAGTGTTTCTGAATTTTTGGGATACCTACCCAAAAATGAGATAGCTGGGTCACATGATAGTTCTATTCTTAATTTTTTTGAGGCAATTCCATACAGTATCCCATAGAGGCTGCACCACTTTATATTCCTACCAGTAATGTACAAGGGTTCCCTTTTCTCCATGTCCTCACCATCACTTGTTATATCGTGTCTTTTTTTTTTATAACTCAGCCATAAAAAAGAAGAAAATGCTACCATTTGTGACAACTTGG
>NW_005258585.1:0-297 GCF_000412655.1 Myotis brandtii | reverse complement strand
ACCCTCTGCACTACACCACCATCATGAGGGAGGGGCTCTGTCTTCTGCTGGTAGCTGTCTCCTGGATTGTCTCCTGTGGCAATGCTCTTTTGCACACCCTCCTCTTGGTCCGATTGTCTTTCTGTGGTGACAATACCATCACCCAGTACTTCTGTGACCTCGCTGCACTCATGAAGCTGAGCTGTTCAGACACCTTCCTCAATGAACTGGTCATATTCACTGAGGGAGGAATGATTTTCTTTTCGTGTTTTGGTATTATTTTGGGCTCCTATATCCGTATAGGGACCATAATGCTGA
>NW_005258584.1:0-297 GCF_000412655.1 Myotis brandtii | reverse complement strand
GTTCCAATTTTTAAGTAAAATTAAACATAATGAATAATCTACATGATTTGTGTTATATCACCTCTCTAACCTCAGTTTCATAATATCTGAAATAACAGTGTATCCAAAATAATCATGTTTTGAGGAGCAGTGTTCACCAAGTTCAACCATGTCGCTCCTTTTAAAGAATATTCTTACTTACAAGTCCAATCGATAAAAGACATAAACACGCCCAGAGGCCCCTCGGGATGAAACCCACAGCCACCTGTGCAGGGTCTGGGGTTCCCTCCTGAACAGTGCGTGGGCGTCTCGGGCCCG
>NW_005258583.1:0-297 GCF_000412655.1 Myotis brandtii | reverse complement strand
TGTTGTGAGTTGTTTTATTGGAACAACCAGCGCATTAATTTTCCTGTTGCCTGGAGCTGCCTTTTCCTACAGTAACAGAGTCGACTGGTTGCGACAGAGAATGTCTGGCTTGCAGATGTCTGGGTCTTTTATGGAAAGGTTTGCAGCCCCTCGCTCAGTCTTTCCCTCCAGATTCCGTGCTCTTGAGATCCCTGACTGTGCAGTTAGCATGTGATGGGTGTCTTGTTTATATCGCTTTCTAACGGGTGTTGGAGAGGCGATGAGTGTTATCTTCCCAACTAAACCGAATCCTCCTGG
>NW_005258582.1:0-297 GCF_000412655.1 Myotis brandtii | reverse complement strand
TAATTTCAGAGCCTTGAAACTCATTCACATAAGCAAACTAGACATGTAAGTTATCTGGGGGTAACACATTGTCACTGGAATAACAAATAAAAAACAACTGAGCTCAGTAACGGCTGTGTTCACCAGAGGGACTCAGCAGACATATGTCACCAGGGGGCGCTGTAGGGAGTCTCAGCGTGCGGAAGACAGTGGGCCTTCAAGGACAAGGGAGACCCTGAAATCACTCAAGGTGACTAATGTTCCCAGCGTAGAGGCATCAGGCCTTTGAGCTACATGAGGAAGCATATAATTTCTCTC
>NW_005258581.1:0-297 GCF_000412655.1 Myotis brandtii | reverse complement strand
AAATAATGATAATTCTAAGGAGCACAATATACATCCACTGTCTTTTATAATAGAAGTCCTTTTTAAGTCACTTTGGTTATAACCCACAAACTAGAAAATACTAAAAAGAGAGTAATCAGGATAGTGTACAGGCTTAACCAGCCATGTTGTATGATAGAGTGAAGAATATTAAAAAAAAATTCTGGAGGAGAAGGTAGCTTCTTACAAATATTTAAAACACTGACAAGTAGAAGATTAATGAGACTTATCCTGTGACTTTCCTAAGGCCAGGAATAGAACAAGGGCTGAATATTATAG
>NW_005258580.1:0-297 GCF_000412655.1 Myotis brandtii | reverse complement strand
AGCTGTGTGCTGAGTCAGCTGGGTCATTGCTGCAGAGAGGAGAAACAAATGAATACTCCCAGGTTCTATTTTGTGTGGGGAATTAGGGTTAAACTGGGCGTGAGCTCACAGAATGTCTCTAACCTCCTTCCCATACCCATGGGGATTCAGAAAGAAAAAAAATACTCAAGCAAGTACTTGATTGTGGAAATTGTGGGGAGAGTTCTGGCATCTCCTTTATTTACCACTAACTCATGTTTCAAAAAGACCAAGAGATTTCTCAAAAGAGTCGGTATGTTCTATGTAAGAACTATACAC
>NW_005258579.1:0-297 GCF_000412655.1 Myotis brandtii | reverse complement strand
ATCACCTGAAAGAGGAGGTCCAGGCCACCCTCTGCACAGTGATCAATTATGAAGACCTGGCCAGGTGGTCTGGGCCTCCCTCTGTGGAGCCACCAATTGCAGAGCCCCACGATCTATCACTTTGCAGAGGGAGGCCCAGGCTAGAAAAGTGATCACACCCCATGCTTGTCACCCACGGAGGGAGGTGACCATTGGTGGGGGAAGGAGGACAATGTCACACAGATGGCAAGCAGTGGCAGCTGCGGAGGCAGGGCCAGCTGCCACAGCCAGAAGAAGGAAAGCCCCGATAGGCCCTGA
>NW_005258578.1:0-297 GCF_000412655.1 Myotis brandtii | reverse complement strand
GGCAGGTGCCTGACTGTTTCATTCATTCTTTCACTCCCACAGTGTTTCCCAGGACGTCATGTACAACCGTTGCTGGACCAGGATCCCAGAATATCCCTGTGAAAAGGTAAACACCAGCCCGGCCTCAGGAAACCTTCAGAACCGTCGGAAGCAGGTGAAAAGAACTGAAGAGCCAATAAGAAGTAGCTCCCAGGAGTAAAGCCTGCCATGAAGTAAGAGGCTCTGGGACGGGTCCCTGAGTGGCTCACCTCGGCCTCAGGGCGCTCTGTCCTCCCTGACACTCGCCTAGAATAACCA
>NW_005258577.1:0-297 GCF_000412655.1 Myotis brandtii | reverse complement strand
CGGCATCTCATCAGCAGTCCATGTGCATTTGTTGGGCCCTACTATGTGCCAGGAGCTGTGAAACACAGGGGATAATGTGGTGAACAGCACCGAGTCCTTGCCTTACAGCTGCTCACAGTGACGTCTTGTGTCCCCCCTGGTATGAAGTACATAATCTTCCATAAACTCTCTTAAAAATTACAAGCACCCCGGCTTATATATTTAAAATATATTTTTTTAAAAAGATGCAGGCTCACCAGAAGATGACGGAGGCTCAATGCAGGTGCTTCTGTCTCATGGACGATTCCTTTGCAGGGC
>NW_005258576.1:0-297 GCF_000412655.1 Myotis brandtii | reverse complement strand
GGGCCACCTATGCTTAGATATTGGTGATTTGTTGTTTGAACAAAAGAAGGCACATGGCTGAATGTTTCATAGTTCTCTGTTGTTTTGGCAAATGTTTGAAGGGGGAATGAGAAGAGACCAAAAGACTGACTCAATGTAGAAAAATTCCTGAGTTTCAGTCTTTTCTACAAACAATTGTTAGGTGCTTACAACGTAAAAGTAGTTTTACCTAGTAAAGAACCAAGACTTCAAGTAAGCTTAAGCAAGGATTTTTTGTTATTGTTAATCCTCACCTGAGGCTATTTTTTCCATTGCTTT
>NW_005258575.1:0-297 GCF_000412655.1 Myotis brandtii | reverse complement strand
GAATCCAACCTGCGACCCTTCAGTCCTTGGGCCAATGCTCTAACCACTGACAAAAACTGGCTAGGGCATCAATTGGGTTTTGATTCTTGAGCAGTTTCAATCATTCGCCTGCCCTTTCTTTCTCTCTTTTCTTTCCACTCCTCCAAAATGCAATATGGAATTCCCAGCATTTTAACACAGAGAAAGGACAGTGATACACATACATTGGAAGTGAAGAGACAACTAAAAAATCAGTGAGAAATACCAATTGGTCCCATAGTTCCTTACCTAGAATTGTTCAGTGTGGGACCCTGACTT
>NW_005258574.1:0-297 GCF_000412655.1 Myotis brandtii | reverse complement strand
AAAAAAATAAAAATTATGGATCCAAATATGTTTTCTGGCAGCTGTTCTAGGCTAAAGTTCTGATCAGATCGTCAAAGTTTTTGCATGCTGTAAGAATTCTTTAAAGCTGTTTTTTAAAAAAATTTAAATAAATAAACAAATAAATAAAAGAATGTACTTCTGGTCAAGAAGGTGGAGTACAAAAATGTGGTACTCGAATCTTCCCACAATCACAACAAAACTACAACTAAACTACAGAACAACCATCATGCAAGACCACCTGAAATCTAGCTGAATGGAAATCCCACAACAGGAATT
>NW_005258573.1:0-297 GCF_000412655.1 Myotis brandtii | reverse complement strand
CCTACAAGGAAAGAACTGAAGCTTTTGTATATTCATTGTAGCCAGTGATTGCTTATATTTGACATTAACTGGATATTTAATGATTTTGAGGATGCTTGTGTGTGTTTTTTAAAGATGTGACAATGGTAGCATAGTTATATTTTATTTTTTCAGTGTGGTATTTTAGAGATAGATACTGATATTTAGGAATGAAATGAATTGGTTTGACTGAAATGAAATAAGTTGATAATTGTTGATAAATGAAATGAGTTGATAACTTCGAAGTTCAGACATAGGCACAAGGAACTACATTATACA
>NW_005258572.1:0-297 GCF_000412655.1 Myotis brandtii | reverse complement strand
GTCTTTTCATTTTTCTCAAATCCCCAAAGCGTCTCCTCCTTAAAAGAACCGGTTCACGTCTCTCTCTCCATGCTGGATGTGGAGAAGAGACCCCAGCCCGACATAGAAGCTAAGCCATGGGACAGCGGGCCACTCACTGGCTCTGGCAAAAATGGACAGCGTTACCAGACCCTCGGATGGTGAGGAAGGTGCTGGAACTGGAGTCAGGAGGCCCAGGCTGTAGCCTAGGCTCCCTGTAATCGGAAAGGCCACCTACGGTAGGATTACACTACGACACCCCAGAAAAGGCGGAAACCA
>NW_005258571.1:0-297 GCF_000412655.1 Myotis brandtii | reverse complement strand
AAAATTAAATAAGGCTATCTTTTAGTAATTAATTTATATCTGAGGGAAATATCTCGAGGTTCTCTTAAATAAAAAAAAATCAGCAATCCAGTAAAATTTCTTAAATAGGTTTTTTCAGAACAAATTCTACTAAAGCAATCTATAAAAAGGCCAGCAATTTAAGAATGTAAACAAGATTCTGTAATTCTCCTATTACAGATAAATATGGTAAGAAAAAATGCTATTTTTCAAAGAAAATTATTAATAGAAAGTTCTGAACAGTAGAAAAATGTATCAAGATTATAAAAGAAATTATCT
>NW_005258570.1:0-297 GCF_000412655.1 Myotis brandtii | reverse complement strand
CAGAGCTGTGATCCGAGCTGTGATCAGCAGGGAAGCCGTGGGAAGTAAGGTTTTGTTCAGCAAACTGCCCAGCAGTGTGTGCACCTGCTGCTGCTGGCTCCAGTGTGGACAGAGCTCAGAACTCTGCTCCTTCAAGTCCCATTTTGGTTCATCTAAGTTATCAAGAATGAAGAGCAGCTGCTCTGGCTGAGACAGGATCTGCCCAATGGGAGCATCAGGAGCAGCCCAGTCTTTTGTGATGAGCTCAGCGAGACTCATGGTCTCGGACTGGGCCAGCTCTCTGCAGTTGAAGTAGAA
>NW_005258569.1:0-297 GCF_000412655.1 Myotis brandtii | reverse complement strand
TCTTGCAATCCGGGACCCCTCAGGGGATGTCTGATTGTCAGATTAGGCAGCTTGTTGGGATTGGGCCTAAACCAGCAGTTGGACAGCCCCCGAGGGATGTAGCAGTGTGCCAAGTAGCAGGTGGCCAGGGAGGAACCCCAGTGGGGGCCTGGCACCGTCCTGTTCTCATGCTCATCCTGGCCCACTGCGCCTGCTGCCCCCACTCGGTAGCGCTGCCACGGAGGTGGGAGAAGCTCGCACCGCTGCTGCGCTGGCCAGCATTGAGCCCGGCTTCTGGCTGAGCGGTGCTCCCCCTGT
>NW_005258568.1:0-297 GCF_000412655.1 Myotis brandtii | reverse complement strand
ACAAACAATGCTGCATGAGTATTCTTGAACATGTCCCTGGTCCTCAGGTGCTGGAGTTGCTCTGTAACCACACTTGACAATAAAACACTGCATCGTGCAGAACACACTCTTCACCTCAACTAAGCAATGACAATCTCTGTTCCAAAGCTGTGCTGCCTTTGCCTCCTCACAAGACACTGGGAAGCCCACCCGCTTATACAGAGGAGAAGCCCCTGTGACTCAGAGGCCAAGAAAGCCGCATCCATCACCAGACTGGCAAGTTAAAGCTCGGTCCTAACACCTCCTCTGTAAGACAAA
>NW_005258567.1:0-297 GCF_000412655.1 Myotis brandtii | reverse complement strand
CTAGCTATTTAAATAAACAGATGATTGATAACTTATGTTACTCAGGCTATGCCCACACTTTGAATTGTTTTAGCAAACATAAATTTGTAATTCAGTTTTACATGAATGTTTGAAAATTTTGTGTAGCTTACAATTATCAATACCTAAATGTTTTTTAATAAAGAAATTGATAATTTTAAAACATAGAGGTGTATTGATATTTTAGAATCTAAAAAAAAATTCTTGGATAATTCTATAATAAATGGGAAAATAAAAATGTGGAAAATAAAAAACCTTAAACAATGAAATACATTTACT
>NW_005258566.1:0-297 GCF_000412655.1 Myotis brandtii | reverse complement strand
GCCCCAGAACAAAGCTGGTGAATTAATGCCAGGTGAACTCTGGTATTTGAGAAGCTGTCCTGTAAATTAGGGTCTATCTGTATTAGGCAATATTAGAGGTTGACACTGGGGCGATAGTTTCCATGTAGCCAGCGCTCACTGTGTAGAATTTGCATACATAATTCATCAACAACCCCACTGTTAGGGTCGCTGAAGGAGGAGCGCATGAGGCCAAAAGGGGTAAACAATTATGAATTTATTAGGTCACCTGGAAACCAGATGGCTGCGCCCCAAAATGGTGCCAGCAGCCAGGGGTGG
>NW_005258565.1:0-297 GCF_000412655.1 Myotis brandtii | reverse complement strand
TCCACCAGCAGGACCGTGACCGAGAGGCAGGTGTGGGGGTCCTTCCCGGGGGGCTGGTGTCTGTCGGTTCCACCTCGTCTCCCTCACGCGCTCTCAGGTTGGACAATGCAGATGTGGCTGGGAGGATGACTCCCACCCGGTAACTGAGTCCCAGTTAAAGCATCGAAGAGGCCGTTCGGAGCTGGAGCAGAAACCTGCCCCTGTGCTCCACGTGGCCCCGAAGCTGCGAGAGAGGAGGCTTGTCCTGAGGAAGGCGCTGCTGCTGCCACACGCGGCCCCTGCTCGGTGACATGGCAG
>NW_005258564.1:0-297 GCF_000412655.1 Myotis brandtii | reverse complement strand
CAATAAATTTCCACCTTTGCTATACCAACTTCCATCCATGGATTCATTCTTCAATTCCGGTGGACAAAGAGCCGGGGAACCAGTCTGCCCAGGGGAACACCCGCCTGTTCCAGTCCAAAAATTCCCTATCATAATGACTGAATTCACTTCTGCCCAACTAAGTCATAAACTCTGGAACCGAAGGTGGGGTATTTGTATCTTTTAAAACTTTCCAGAATATCCTATACACATTGAGGGTTGAGACTCTCAAATGCAACAATATGCATATATCATCTTTCCTTTAAACAAACATCGTGG
>NW_005258563.1:0-297 GCF_000412655.1 Myotis brandtii | reverse complement strand
TTCCCCTCCAGGGACGGTCCTCTTTCCCCCCTCCCCCGCCCTATCCCATGCATGGAGGGTCCCCTATACCCCCTCCATGGAGGTGCCCCCACCTCCATGCTTGTTCACTCAAAGGGAGGTTCTTTGATCCCCTGTTTATGTCCCAGGGGACCCTCCATGGAAGGACAGGACAAGGGGAAAAGGAGACCCTCCATGGCAGTGAATGGGCAAGGGTACAAGGAACCTCCCATTGAGAGGCCTGGGAGTGGGAGGGGATGCCTTCCATGGAGTGGGGACAGGGGACTAGCCATTGAGGGT
>NW_005258562.1:0-297 GCF_000412655.1 Myotis brandtii | reverse complement strand
TGAAGCCTTCCTGATGCTGGGACAAGAACCCCGGCAAATAGCCTTGCCGTCCCTGCCAGGGTTTCAGGTAGGAACCATGTCTAACCATAGCACTAGCCTTGCTCAGGTTTGGGGTTTGGGTTTACACACTATCTCCAGGGTCGACAAAGCCTCAGGACAAGAATTAACAAATGGTGAGCCAGTTACTAAGAACCTCTGACAGAAGCAAAGGCAAGTCTTCCCTGGAGGACTGAGCCACGGGGGATGTTTACAGACAAGGCCCAACTCGTCTCCAATCCTGAGCTCATTACCCCAAAC
>NW_005258561.1:0-297 GCF_000412655.1 Myotis brandtii | reverse complement strand
TTTTTAATTGAGATAAAATTTACATCAACATTATATTCATTTTTAGATGTACAAAATCATTTGTTTTATATATAGAGAGAGAAGTGATTACCAAAATAAGTTAAAACAGTCCATTGTAAGCTGATAGCAACTTAACTTTCATTGCCTACAAAGGCTTCACTCTTTTTGTCCTCCTTTTTATATTCTGATTTAATTCATTTGTGGTCTGAGAACATACTTTGTGTCATTTTTATTTATTTATTTTCTAAATGTTTATTTTTCTGTTCCATTTTCCAATTGTTTAGCATTTTTAAGGTG
>NW_005258560.1:0-297 GCF_000412655.1 Myotis brandtii | reverse complement strand
GACAGGTGTATGTCGGTAAATGCTAACTGTCCACATTGACAGAAACACAGTGTAATCTGTGTGCTCAATGTACAGAGAAAGTAGGAAACAAGCTAGAATTCTGTGCACTACTGCGCGGGCTGAGTCTCCAACCTCTAGCGGAGCAATTTAAGCAGAAGGTTTTTCTTTCCCACAGAGCACAGGGGCATTAGTTCCATATAGTTTATTAGGAAGGGATAAAAGTGAATTTGGACTTGTATGCATGCATATAAGCCTAACCCATGGATGCAGACACCAGGGGGGTGAGGGCATGAGTGG
>NW_005258559.1:0-297 GCF_000412655.1 Myotis brandtii | reverse complement strand
TCCCGGAGTCTTGAGAGGCTCCCAAACCCTCTCCAGTCCTGATGTGGGTGCTGTGGCCCAGCCCTCACTGCTGGGCAGCAGGGACGTGAAGATCGGGCCTGGGCAGGTGTCTCCCAGCCCACCCAGCTCATAGCCAGCTGCTCTCCATCCTGCGTGGGCATTGGCATGGCCGCCTGCTGGCCCCGCCCCGACTCTGTGGGTCTGGGGTGGTGTGATCACTGGTGTTTCTAACAAGCTCCCAGGTGCTGTCCCAGGTGGTGCTGATGCAGCTGGTGGGGCCACACTTGAGAACTGCTG
>NW_005258558.1:0-297 GCF_000412655.1 Myotis brandtii | reverse complement strand
GCTGTCTTCGGATGTGGTTTTCTATATTATAGACTAAGGGTCTCCAGAAGAAGGAAAAGAAACATTTACCATCACCTATCATATGCTGGGTATGCAGTGACTGTGACAGAAGGCAGGATAGTTGAGGTGCTGTGTCTTCTCTCTCTTGGGGGCAGGTAAAACCCCAAACCAGACTGAGTACCCCTGTCACTCCCCATCCTCCAGTCCAACCCTATTCTCTTCTCCAGTGCCTGCAGGGGTTATCAGCCTCTCCCTGCTTCCCCAGCCATTCCTTTCCAATAGAATTTCCTACAGAAT
>NW_005258557.1:0-297 GCF_000412655.1 Myotis brandtii | reverse complement strand
AAGATTCACTGGTCTGTATTAGCAATTGTTACCAAAATAATACCTATTATTTACTGAGGGCTTTCTATTTGTAAGTACTGAGACATACAGATTATATTTTTATTTTATATATTTATATATACATGTATATGCACAAACATAGATATATTTATATCCTCAAAGCAACTAACTTTACAAATTAATTAAAAATGATTTTCAGAAATATTAAATAACTTATCTAAGGTTGCACAGCCATAAATGAATAAGAGCCAGAATTTGAATCATTCTTGAAGCCCGGGGGGATTAGGCTTAAGCTGG
>NW_005258556.1:0-297 GCF_000412655.1 Myotis brandtii | reverse complement strand
TAAATGATTTTCTCTCATCATTGATGCTTCTCTCTCTTTTTCCCTCTCCCTTTCTCTCTTAAAATAATAAAAATATATAAAATATATATTCCTATTTCTCAAATGTATATATGGAAGTCTGACTGTAATGCTAAATGTCTACTGTGGGGTTTTTTTTAAATAAAGAATGATAAATAGGAAGGGAAAAGAACCTTGAGGCTTAACATAGTGAATCATTCTAGATTTTAAGAAGCACATGGTCTCAGGTCTGACTGCTGAGCTCTTGGCTGGCATTATGATATTTTAGTCCATGATATT
>NW_005258555.1:0-297 GCF_000412655.1 Myotis brandtii | reverse complement strand
ACACCCTCCTCCCCAGTCTACCCCTTCCCAGAGTGTCTTCAGCCAGGCTCACAAGGCCACCACACCCGCTCAGGGCACATCCCCGGCTCCCCAGGTTTGGAGCCACTCACTCACTTTGGGAAAAAGGGCGAGGCATCCCACAGGTCCAAACACAGAGATGAGGAGGGCAGGGTATGTCCTCAACCCCACCTGCCCAGCCCGTGGGCCCAATGCTGCCCTCTTACCAGCCCTGTGCCCTCTGCGCCCCAAACCTTCCACCGACACCCTCTCCCCTCCCCCATCAGATCCTGCCCATTC
>NW_005258554.1:0-297 GCF_000412655.1 Myotis brandtii | reverse complement strand
TCCAAATAGAGAGTGGTTTTAATTAATGATCCCCAATGGAAATGTGTTTAACATATTCTGCATATATTACAAATATACTCCATTGGTTTTACACACATACACTTTGCCTGGGTAACAATCTTTTTCCTCCAAAAATTGTTAAAGACAATGCTCATTAGCTTTGTGTTATTTGCTAACATGGTAACAAAATTGGAGGTAACACTGCTTTTTGTTTTATGAATAGATCATTGGAGGAATTTTTTTTCCATCTTGAAATTTTAAAAAATCCACTATGCTATGTCTAGGTATTACCTTTCA
>NW_005258553.1:0-297 GCF_000412655.1 Myotis brandtii | reverse complement strand
AAATGTAAGCCAGGTTATGGATACTTAAACAATAATACACTGGGGTTGGGTGAAAAAAATATGTAGAAACATTGAAAAGCAGCTTTGAACTATTTCCTATTCCTGAGCATATTATATACGCTGAACAATTACAATCTGAATTACAGGCCAGAAGGAAATATATCCATATTTGTACAGAATGATACATGCTAAAATCTTCATAAAAATACTAATCATTATGCCCCCAAACTAAAGACCAACAAGTGTCCACCAATCATAGTCTGGATAAAAACTTGAGGTAAATTGACATGCTGGAGT
>NW_005258552.1:0-297 GCF_000412655.1 Myotis brandtii | reverse complement strand
GTTCCATAGGAGATCCAAGCCTAGTGGAGGAGGTTAATTAGTGACAGTAATAACGATGCTAATAAAAATGCTTGCATTGTGCCTTGTCACATGCAAAGACCTTTTCATATTCATTTTCCCGTTATCTGTCCCATTTGGCAGTGGGGGATACAGAGGAACCAGCAAGGTAGACATCATTGTCCCCAGTTTACAAATAAGTTGGTGCTCAACTTAGGGCCTGAACCCAGGTGTCCCTCTGCAAAGCCCTCCACACCAGGTACCATCTTTGCATCTGTTTCCTGGTTTGGGGGAAGGAGT
>NW_005258551.1:0-297 GCF_000412655.1 Myotis brandtii | reverse complement strand
GACAAGCTATTTCGTGGGGTTGGTGAGCAGTTTTTCTATTCAACTTTTAAGGGATCTGACAACCTCTGAAAATGCCAGCATTTACTCTGAGGACTTTCTAGCTCATGCCCCAGGCTGGCCCAAGGCACATTCCGGTCTCACAGCGGCAGAGAGACTGAGCCTCTAGCACCCGTTTCTGTGTCCAGCCCGGCTCAGCTCCCTTAGCCTCTCACACACATGGAGGAGTGGCCACGTTGTTCCTCTTAGCACGGTTATGTTTGTAAAAAGATATAAATGCAGACATACTTGTTACACTTT
>NW_005258550.1:0-297 GCF_000412655.1 Myotis brandtii | reverse complement strand
ATTAGATGGCCTGCAGCTCCTTGGGCAGGGCAGAACCTGGCAGCTGTCAGGAGAGGCCAGTTGTCCCCTTGTCCCCACAGTATTGTTCTTGAACGGAGGGATCAGGACAGCGTCTTTGCCGTTTCACCGCGCCTGAGCTGGAAGCTGCTCCGCAACGTGAAGAGGGAAAGAAAGGCAGCCCTTTCCATTCCTAGAGGAACAGCCCCTCCAGTCATGATTTTCTCTTTCTGGGCCCCTGTCATTCAGGGCCATGTGTTTTCTCTTTGCCTGGAAGTCAATGGAGTTCAACAGGTTTTT
>NW_005258549.1:0-297 GCF_000412655.1 Myotis brandtii | reverse complement strand
GCACAAATTTTTGTGCACTGGGCCTCTAGTGTAATTAATAATTACTACACAATGGTATCCTTTTCTGAATATGGTTTTCCAAATAGAACAACATACTAATATTCCAACATTTGAATGCATATAGCATGCCAAGTTTGAGTGGAAATTTAGGTATTGACATAATTGTAGCAAGTTGTTTAACAAACAACTCAATTTTTATCTAATTACTTTGCAAATTTAGGAGATGGCTGTATCAATAGTGAACCGTATCCAGCAAGGCTAGGGATGAACCTGAGGAGGGGCGGTGAAGGATTAAAG
>NW_005258548.1:0-297 GCF_000412655.1 Myotis brandtii | reverse complement strand
CCATGAAGGGTCTGTGTGGCCGCATGGGGAAGAGTGTTTCAGCACAAGGAACAGCAACTGCCAAGGCCCTGAGGCAGAAGCAGGTGTGATTGTTGGAAGAACAGGGAGGCCGACGGGGTAAGAGGCAGCGAGAGGGGAGGAGAGTGGGAGAGCCTGCCACAGCCACAAGGACCGCCCCCCCCATCCTTTCTCAGGTTGTGGGATTATATAGTTAATGCCTGTCTTCCCCACTGAGTCAAGCGGGCAGGACCTGGCACTGTCTTAGTGAGCAACCGTGTCCCCAGAACCACCCAGTCC
>NW_005258547.1:0-297 GCF_000412655.1 Myotis brandtii | reverse complement strand
CTTTTAAAAGGCTCATGTGATCACATTAGACCCACTTGTGAAATCTCCCTTTCACCATGTAACTTTACATGATACAGGAGTGAATTCTCATCCTATGTACAGGGCCCACCCACACCCAGAGGTGGGGGAGTATACAAGGGTAAGGGTTACCAATTGCCATGCTCAGAATTCTGCCTACTATGGAGGCCAAACCTGAGGGCCAGAGGTAGAGAACCAGGTCAGAGTGACAGAACCCAGAGGTGGGGCTGCAAACTCAAAGTCAGAATAGAAATAGGCCTCGTCTTTATGAGTCAGGGG
>NW_005258546.1:0-297 GCF_000412655.1 Myotis brandtii | reverse complement strand
TGTCTCTGGCATTTCCATATCAACAAAGGGTTTTTGCCTTTTGAGTATTACCTAATTTCTGGCCCTGCACAATACTCCAGGCTCATCTTCTGCATTTTCTGCTCCAGTCTTAGAGTCACCTATTCTTCTAAGAGGCCATGATCCCTTATACTGGAGAATGTTGTGAGAAACTAAGATATGGGCTCTAAGTGTGGCTCTCGCTACTGTGGTGTTACTTCCAGGCCCTTTCATATGACAGAGCAAGGAAATACTAGTAGATGTTTGCATACTAACTTGTATGTAACCATTGTTTTCTAT
>NW_005258545.1:0-297 GCF_000412655.1 Myotis brandtii | reverse complement strand
GGGCATGCCAAAGTCAGATGCTGTTTGTTTGAGAGATTTTAGTTAAGTCTGCAGCATGAGCCAAGACAGGCCATTTTTATGCAAGAGCCACTGGAACTGGCTGGGTGACCTGACAAGTTGGGTGGTGTGGGGTCTCAGGTAATTACCAGGCTTAGGCTAACAGTGTCTATGGAGACTCAGATACGGTGCCCACCTGCCAGCTCTGTTGAGGGAGGGCTCAGCAAAGGAATAATGGCCTCTGCCAACATGTCTGTCTATGACAGTGGTTCTCAACCTGTAGGTTGCGACCCCTTTGGG
>NW_005258544.1:0-297 GCF_000412655.1 Myotis brandtii | reverse complement strand
TCTCAGCGAACGGGACGGAGCTAGGTCACCCTCCCCCGCGGCAACCACGGGTGCCCGAGCCCCCTGCGAGCAGGGTGTCCCTGGGTTCGCAGTGGGACCCCCAGCGCCTTCTCTTCCGAGGAAGCCGGGCACACGCTGGCACGCGGCTGGTGCTCCCGGGGCCTGGCAGCGCCTGGGCGGAGCCTCAGGACCGGAGACACGTGTAGGAAGGAGGACAAGACACCCTTGCGGGCGGTCACGGTTAGGGACCCTCCACTCCAGCTCCTGCCTGGTCATCCCCCGCCCCCTCCCCAGGCG
>NW_005258543.1:0-297 GCF_000412655.1 Myotis brandtii | reverse complement strand
GCTATTTGGCAATTGCTGTCTGAAGTAGTGGGTAGTCTTGTGGGACTGAGCCCTTACTGTGTGGGGTCAGCACTCACCACTGGTAGGTAGAGCAGGATTGAATCGTAGGACACCTAGCTGGCATGGGAGGATTGGTTGGTGTAAGTAAAAACCTACACATCTGGTCACAGGACTGTTCTAGAAGCACTGAGTGTGAGTAGAGGGTGAAACACAGTTGTTCCTTTTCACAGCCTGACTCTCAGAGCTCCCAGGGATGGTCACTGATATGATGAAGGGGCTCCCATGGCATTCTGGGAT
>NW_005258542.1:0-297 GCF_000412655.1 Myotis brandtii | reverse complement strand
AAAAACAGTAGTCAGTTTCATCTCTGACCATTAGCCTGTATAGTGATTCAGGGTCAATGCATTGTAAAGAGGGCTCTTCCATTATCCTCAATTGTTAATTGGTTTCATCTCTTCAACCAGGAGCCACTGTACCTGTTATCTGCAATACTCAGCGGGTGTCACTCAGAAGCCCACCAGGCTGTTTAACAAAATGGAAAAAGCCCATCTCCCTAAACTGAAGGAGAAACAAATGCCAGGCCCCCAAGTAATAATAAGAAAAAGCTGTTTGCAAAAAGTTGACCAAACATTTTTTTTCCC
>NW_005258541.1:0-297 GCF_000412655.1 Myotis brandtii | reverse complement strand
CGAGTGCCAAGAGGGAAGGCTCCCTGTGGGACTCGGGCTGGACCATCCCACTCCCCATGGTCCTGGGCCCGCCTGCCTGAGCCCCTCCAGAGGGGCGACCGGACTCCTGGGTTTCTTCCCCTCTTCCCCCCCAGGGGTGGCCGTGGGGCTGGGAGCCAGGCCAGGGCCAGGCCTCCGGAGCCAGCCTTGGCTTCTGGCCCAAGGGAGAAGCAGGGAACTGGGAGTCACAGCGGAGAGGAACTGACTTCCCAGAAGCGGGGAAGGGCAGGGGGGCCGCTCCCTGGACGCACTGGAGGC
>NW_005258540.1:0-297 GCF_000412655.1 Myotis brandtii | reverse complement strand
ATTGACTATATTCCCTATGCTGTAATTTACATCTCTGAGAACATTCTCTTAATTAAAAAGTAGAATTCAGTAAAATAATTCTTTAGCTACAAATCTATGTCTACACAGGATACTTTACGTTTGCTCTCTTTTCCTTGGCTCTTACATATACATGTAGAAAGCTTCTCACAACAAAGTATTGCTCAAAACAAATTAGGCAAAGTGTCTTGGTGCAGGGAATCAAGTAGCCATAGTCACATCAGGGGTGTGTTGTAATTCCAGCTCCCTTACTTACCAGCTGGGAGACTGGGTGAGTTA
>NW_005258539.1:0-297 GCF_000412655.1 Myotis brandtii | reverse complement strand
CCTAGCACATAAACACAAATCGGGAGGAGCAGAGCTATTTGGGGCAGGAGACATTAGAAAATAGAAAGTTCTCCCTAGGGAATGTAGCCTGTTTCTTTTTCCACTTCTGTATTTGAGCTCTGCCCTGATTCTTTCTTGTTCCCAGCCAGCTAGGGTATTGAGCACAGGATGACAGAGACTCTGCTCCCGTTTCATTAATTCCACGTGGGACAGAGTGGGCAAGGCAAGTGCTGTGCTTGTGCCTTCACACAGGAATTAATTAGACTCTGATTGATTCAGTTTAGAGTGAAGAACTGA
>NW_005258538.1:0-297 GCF_000412655.1 Myotis brandtii | reverse complement strand
CATCTGGCCTCACTCCTATGCACTGGCATCGGAGCATGGAGGGCAGAGCCCACACAGTAACTGAAGAAGCCACTGCCTGAGGACTTGGGTGAAGCATTGGTACACAAGGGAGCAGAGGGCGAGTCCCACACAGCTGAGAGGACTGACTCCAGCCAAAACCACCTCTCAGCATTGTTCCCTGGTTGCTCTGCCCGGCTTTCAGGGAGCACAGCGAGGTGGCACGGCAGCCTCAGCCGGGTGGCTTTCTCAGGGTGCCAGGGACTAGCACTGGAGGGAACCACTTCCCAGGTGGGAAGC
>NW_005258537.1:0-297 GCF_000412655.1 Myotis brandtii | reverse complement strand
TACTGTCATCCCCATTTTAAATATGAGTAAATCGAGGTTCAGAAACACTAAATAACTTGCCCAGGTTCCACACCACTTATAAATGAGAGTGGCTGGATGTCCAGGCCATCTAACCCTGGTGCTCATATTCTGAATTGTTTTTGACATATGGTTCACCACCTGAGTCAGAACTATGTGGTTTAACTGCATGTTGTACTATAGCCAGTATTCAGGCACTATGTTGGGCTCAACAGAAAGATGGAGAAGAAAGGAAAAGCCCTTAGGCTCATAGATCAAAGGTCTTACAAGGGAAGAAAT
>NW_005258536.1:0-297 GCF_000412655.1 Myotis brandtii | reverse complement strand
CGGGGAGTTATCTGGTAGTTATCTGCTGGGCCTGCTGGCGGGTTTAACCATTTTCTAGACCTCGGGAGCGTGCTGATGGGAAAGCGTGTCTCTCCTCCCCACCCCACCCCCCTTTTACTTTTCCCACATTAACCACCTGCCATGTTTAGAAAAGAGGAACATGCCCGGCCGGCCGGCGTGGCTGAGCATCCATCCATGAACCAGGAGGTCGGGATGGGTTCCCGGTCAGGGCACCTGCCCGGGTGCGGGCTCCATCCCCATGTGGGGCGCGCAGGAGGCAGCCGATCAGTGATTCAC
>NW_005258535.1:0-297 GCF_000412655.1 Myotis brandtii | reverse complement strand
AAAAGGAAAAAGACCAGAGACCATGCAGAAGCAGCAAAAGCCAAAAGTGAAGGGGAAAGTGGGGAGAGAACAGCAGAGGGATGAGTCTAGTTTCCCAGCTTGACTTCTCACAATCAGGGTCCCTGAGATTCTCTGGATTCTTAAAAAACAAAACAAAACACTTCCCTTTTAATTCAAATTAGAACCCGTACCTTCCTCCCATTTGTCAGGGTTTTACTGAGCAGGCAGAGATCAGGCACACACCAGACACTCTATTCCACTGATGGCGAACCTATGACACGCGAACTAATTTTTTGG
>NW_005258534.1:0-297 GCF_000412655.1 Myotis brandtii | reverse complement strand
ATGTTTGTAAATCATCTCACCTATAATCAGGTTGGGTGATAAAGAAAGTGACAGGATTATGAAAGAGACTTCAGGACTTGAGGAACTGAATGAGCTACAAAATAAATTCAGCCCAGAATCAGGGCCTGTGGATAAGATTCAACTTATTTCAGGAAATTCAACTTTGTTTCAGGGTTTGAATGAGTTAGCCACCTTGTACTGAGACAGAGTTATTTGTTCCTCGCAATTAGTTGCAACCCTGCATTTTAAGGGGCTTAACATTAAACTGGAACCTTCTCTGAAAGAACATGCACGTTT
>NW_005258533.1:0-297 GCF_000412655.1 Myotis brandtii | reverse complement strand
TCCTGTGATTCGTTCTTTAATTTTTCTCAATAAGCATGGTTCTGTTACATGTGTGGTGTTTTTTTGTTTGTTTTCTTTGGATTAGAATCTCTTATCTTAGATAAAATCTTAAGTATTTTTGTTCTTACTTTTTAATAACTGAGACGTCTTAGATATTGGTAGAGGGTAGTTGTGTTTATTCTGATAAGGTTTCTGAGAATCGTGCAAGTCTAATGAAGGAGATTTTATTTTAAAATAGTTGGGGATTAGATGAAGAGTACCTTGGGCTTGGAAATTAGGAGATCCAGGTTCTGCCAG
>NW_005258532.1:0-297 GCF_000412655.1 Myotis brandtii | reverse complement strand
GACATAAAGAAATAATTAAATTTGCAGATTGAAAATAAATTGTGTTTTGGTACAAAAAGCTCAACACCAAGACATACCCTAGCCATACAGTCACCTCTGGGGTAGCCGTTACAACCAGCGAGAAAGTTAAGCAGACTTGGGGCCAGAAAGCAATGGGCGCAAGTCTATGATGTTCTGAAGGGGAAAGTGTGACCCGAACATGACATGCAGCCAATAGACAGATACATCCCTTTTCCTCAGCTCCATTTCAACCCTATTCTTCTGACACACTCAAGTAAAAACAAACACTTACATGAG
>NW_005258531.1:0-297 GCF_000412655.1 Myotis brandtii | reverse complement strand
CAAACTTAAAGAAAAGGTGAAAGAAGATTTAAGAGAGAAGAAGTAAAGAGAGAAGTAATCTCAGAATGAGAATTTATAACTAGATATTTCGACTCCCATTCCAAAATCAATGTTTCTAATACCTTCTTTTTTTTATTATACTCCATCCCATTTATATACAAATTTTTCAAAAATATTCACATAAAGCCCCTTCTAAGTGCAACACATGTCTTCCTGGGAGAAATAAAGGGATCTCTTTCTATGCTTAATAATGCTGTATGTTTATTAAATTACTAGAGGCCCGGTGCACAAAAATTT
>NW_005258530.1:0-297 GCF_000412655.1 Myotis brandtii | reverse complement strand
GAGACCCACGTGCTTGAAGGAAAGACAGAGTACCTTGTAACTTGTTATAAGGGGCAGGGACAGGTAGGCAGGAAACAAGCTTTGCTGGCCCCACAGTGCTGCTTGCCACAGGGTTCTTTTCTTGGTTAGCCCACCTGTCTGACTCTGGTCCAGCGAGGTAAGGACTCCATGCAACCACTGGGCCAGTGCTTGGGATGGAGCATCCTACTGGGGTCAGTCACCTGAGGTAGGTACACTTCCAGGTGTCCTGAAGCAGCATGGCTGGAGAGAAGGCTGAGATTAAGGCTGAGTGAAGCC
>NW_005258529.1:0-297 GCF_000412655.1 Myotis brandtii | reverse complement strand
ACTGGGTGTGGCACAGAGGACCACGCATGATAAGATATCATACATGAAATTCACTTTTCTTCAAGTGGAAATTTAAGGTCTTTATCCTTTGTAGAAGCCAGTGTTCCTGTCTGGCTGTATATTTTAAAAAGCATGGCCTTTGGAAGGAAGGAAATTTACTTTACAGGATGCTTCTATTAGATCATGGAATCTTTAGAAATAACAGTACAGTGTAACAGATGATACCCAAGAAATGACAGTAATTATTATAGGGACCAAGGAGATGGATTAACTATAAAAAGTTGTCCATGTACTGTG
>NW_005258528.1:0-297 GCF_000412655.1 Myotis brandtii | reverse complement strand
GACCGCCTCGGCTCTGAGACGATGCTGAGCTCGTAGGAAATGCTCACCAGGCATTTGCGGGGCGGGAGCACCAGTCTCTCTCAAAAGGCCCATAAACACCCACCAGAAAGAATTCAGCAAAACGCAAAACACACGGAGGCCACAGGATGAGCCGGAGGTAACACGTCAGAGAGGGGGGCTCAGGGGATCCCGGCCACGCAGCGGGGACTCGGCGTGGCCCCTGCCACATCACAGACACGGAAAAGAACAACAACAACACGGACAGGGAGCGTGAGCGATGGCGGGTTACCCTCTTGA
>NW_005258527.1:0-297 GCF_000412655.1 Myotis brandtii | reverse complement strand
TTTTTCCCCTCTCTCCTTCCTGGCTCACTTTTCCCCACTCACCTTCCAAAACTTTCCCTTTCTTTCCACCTCTTCACAGGTACTTTCTCAGTTTCAGGGCCTCACCCTAACCTTTTTGATTTCTGGTTTCCAAGGGTCTTCTCTTGGGTTTCTGGGAAGCATGGCCCAGATATCTATGTCCATTCAGGTTCCCTTACCATATTCACTCCAGGGTCCATCCAGGTAATCCACCTCTCTCCCTCTCCTTTCTCCCTGTGGGTTCTTCTTTATCCTTCTCCATCCACATCTTTATTTATT
>NW_005258526.1:0-297 GCF_000412655.1 Myotis brandtii | reverse complement strand
TCTATCCACTGAGCCAAACCAGTTAGGGCGAAATGTGCACGATTTTAATGAACAAATTTATAAAACTTTACTAAAAGACTAAGAGAAGATCTAAGTAAATAGACATGAAATACTCCTTAATGGGAAGATTTGCTATTAAAACTTTGTCCACTCTCCCCAGTGTAATTTATAAATTTGATGCAATCCTAATCAAAATTCAGCAGGGCTTCTTTTATTAAATTTATTGGGGTAATGGTTAATAGGATTACATGGGTTTTGAGGTGTGCAATTCTGATACATCATCTGTATATTGCATTG
>NW_005258525.1:0-297 GCF_000412655.1 Myotis brandtii | reverse complement strand
TCTTTCTCAAAATCCTTATGAAAGAATGTAATTTGAATATAAGTCAACCCCATTTTCAAATACCCTTCTCCCTGGCCTTCCTCTTTGGTCCTAGTTCTAGCAGAATAACTCCCAATTTAAGGTCACATTAAGCCTCCTGGTAGCATTCCTATCAGATCCCAGGGATCTCTGGTCCTTGTGCAGGAACTTGGGGCTGCCCATGGCAATACCCCCTCACAGGACTCACACCTTGACTAACCTTCTTATAATGTTCTTCCCCTCTTTTACAATCCAAATGACACTGTCATTCACCTTAAT
>NW_005258524.1:0-297 GCF_000412655.1 Myotis brandtii | reverse complement strand
GAATAATGACATGTTTCCATCATTATAGTCTCTTACAAAGAATTTTCACTGTCCAAAAAATCCTCTACCCTCTGCCTAGTCAACTGTCCCCTGAACCCTAACCCTGGCAACCACTGATTTTTTTTAATTTTTTCCATAGTTTTGTATTTTCCAGAATGACATGTATTTGGAATCAGACAGTATGTAGCTTATAGATTTTTTTAACTTAATTATATATTTAACTTTCCTCTATGTCTTTTAAGAGCTTGATAGAACATTCTTTTTAAATGATTATAGCTAGGTTGCAGGATACAAGGT
>NW_005258523.1:0-297 GCF_000412655.1 Myotis brandtii | reverse complement strand
AATGTATATTATTTAAAATGAATATTTCAAGTTTCTTCCTCTGTGTATTATTTAGAATTGATATTTATAGTTTCTAATACATTAAAACAAGCATACAGTGTGGGGCAAAATTAGGTTTTCAGTTGTTCCAGTGGAAAATATACCAATAATTAATAAATACTAAGACAAAAATAAACTCTGTGTTTTGTAATATAGTGATCAATACTTCCAAAGCTATTTATATTTTTATACATGTTCAATTTTAAATTTTTGTATCCTATATTAATTTTTTATTCCAGAATAGCATAGCACTACAAA
>NW_005258522.1:0-297 GCF_000412655.1 Myotis brandtii | reverse complement strand
TTCATAGCTTGTGTCATTCTCTGCCATAGGCTGCGATCTGCTCTGCTTAGGTCTCTGAACAGATATGCAGGGCTGTTAGTTCTTCGAAGTTGCCCCATATAACTGCTCCAATACACTTAGTTTGCCCTGTTTCCTAGCAACTGGTTTCATCTGATTTGTTTTCCTGTAGCATCCCTCCTGCATCAGGCTTCCTTGGATCTCTTCCTCTTGGTAAATGGACTTACCAGTGTCTAACAGCCTTTACACCATAGATCAATCAAACTAGCTTTTCTGCAGAAGAGCAGGAGGCTGGAGAAC
>NW_005258521.1:0-297 GCF_000412655.1 Myotis brandtii | reverse complement strand
TAGGTTAACAGTGAAATCAAGGAAGAAATGAAAAGATACCCGGAAACAAATGAAAACACAACTCAAAATCTATGGGACATGGCAAAAGCAGTCCTAGAGGAAAATTAACAGCATTTCAGGCCTACATCAAGAAATAAGAAAAATCTCAAGCAAGATGTTCAACTTTATACTTAATAAAACTAATAAAACAACAACAAAGCCCCAAGAGAGCACAAGAAAGAAAATAATAAAGATCAGAACAGAAATAAGCAAAAAAGAGTCTAAAAAAAAAAATACAAAAGATCAATAAAACCAAGA
>NW_005258520.1:0-297 GCF_000412655.1 Myotis brandtii | reverse complement strand
AAACTGTTACAACCGATTTACAGCCGTGATTCTCCAAACTTCATGTGCACCAGAATCACCTGAGGCTTGTCAAACACACGTTGCCTGGCTCCACCCCACGTCAGTTCTGTGGGGCAGGAATGGGGTCCTTTAATGGACAAATGTAACAAGATCCCAGGTGATGCCGAGGCAGCTTGTCTGGGGACTACACGTCGAAAATCGCTGCTCTCAAAGAGTATATTATTACGGAAATGAATTTCAATCAGCGTCTGCAATAGACAATAGGATGCAGCTTATGTTGAACTGTTGTTCTTCCAG
>NW_005258519.1:0-297 GCF_000412655.1 Myotis brandtii | reverse complement strand
TTTTGGGGGGGGGGGGGGGGGTGTTTCCTCTGAAAATGTGAGGAATTTAGAGTGAAATTGGGCTGACCAGAACGGATGTATGGGATGAAAGTGTGAATTAAGACCCACTGGATCAAGAAGAGCGTACGGTGGATGCTGGGGAAGAGGGGTAAAACGGATAGGAAAGGGAAAGTAGGAGCAAGAACTTTCAGGCTCCCAGTTGAGGCGACCATGGACACCACCTGAGGAGAAAAAGGAAAGAAATGCACTTTGGAATGTGGACACTAATGAGAGCCCACAGATAAACACTGTTTTAGG
>NW_005258518.1:0-297 GCF_000412655.1 Myotis brandtii | reverse complement strand
TGAATGAATCAAAATTATACCTATTTTTTTGTCTGATGGGCAAAACATATATTTTTTTGGTGTGGCACAGAATGTAGTAATTAGTTTATGTGTGCTATGAGAAGGGTTGAAAATTGCTGATGTGTGGGCATGCCAACATTGGGCTTCATTAGTTTTTTTCAATTTATGCCAAGTTGATGGCAAACTTGAATTTTCATGTTTCCTAATGGTTTGATCATTTTAAATGATTATCTTACATTTATATTTATTCTTCTGTGAATTGCTTATTCATATGTTCTAAATACATTTTTATTTTTT
>NW_005258517.1:0-297 GCF_000412655.1 Myotis brandtii | reverse complement strand
CAATTACATAGTTGAAATAAATTAAAAAACATAAATATATCAACAAAACCTTAAAGAGCCTTTGTAAAGACTCAAAAGGCTTAACAAATAAAATATATCTCAAAGAACAAAATGAAAATGTTAAAGCTAAAAAGATATGATAGTAAAGTAAAAAATAAATAAAATTCAATAATGGGCTCATTAACGGAATAGAAAGGAAGTAAAAGTCAGTGAATTCGAAGATACAACAATAGAAATTGCCCAATCAAAACAACAGAGAAAAAATAAATTAGAAACAAAAAGTGAATAGAAACTCAG
>NW_005258516.1:0-297 GCF_000412655.1 Myotis brandtii | reverse complement strand
ATAACTTTATATATTAGTCACCACTCAGCCACCTTCAGATGCCCATAAGTGATTGTGGGTTAAAGAGACTTAAGGGAAGAGTGAAAATTACAGGCACATGGAAGGCAGGGGCAGCATGGCTGCTGAGCGGTGGGCCTGGCAGGTGTGTGGGGGCGGGGCATGTGTGGCTGGGCCCTGGGGGGGCAGATGCTCACCACCCTCTGTCCTGGTGCCCTCCCCTGGGGTGAGAGGTGGGTGTGGCACAGCCCGGGGCCCTTCCCCTGGCCCACGCCACCCTCAGCCACTGTCACTGCGCTG
>NW_005258515.1:0-297 GCF_000412655.1 Myotis brandtii | reverse complement strand
TTGTATCTTCTACCTATCCTTAAAAGTTAAGGATAATTCTGACATGTTTCCTTTCTTATGCCTTTATCTTAAAAACATTTTCCTTGGGTGAAATAGGGAAAGAATTACTATTTGGAGAGTATGGAATAAAACTTCAAACCAAAATTTGCTTCACTATGTAGACAGTAGTGTTAACTACAAAAAAGTATATGTAAGATTTCACCTCTTTATTTCCATTTCAGGAGAAATATCTTCAGGTAAACTGCACCTCTGGTACTTATATAAGTCAATGTTTTGCTCCAACTATATGACTTTTTT
>NW_005258514.1:0-297 GCF_000412655.1 Myotis brandtii | reverse complement strand
GTAACAGAGGTATGTGCAAAGTATGTAGATAATTAAAATGGCTGTACCTCATTCAGCCTGGAGCAGATATGCGGTGAAAGCCTTTTGTTTCTCTGCAACTCTACCATCTTGGCAAATGTCTCCTGGGGTAGTAATCTTGATGAAGAGAGTGGAATAGGAAATTTATGTTGAAATAGGAAGCTGTGTGAATGATATCAGTTTTAACGATAAGCAAAAAAATGTGGCAGAATATCAAGTAGCACATATAAAATAAGCCAATAAATCAATGAATCAAGGCAATATCTCAACATTCCTCAG
>NW_005258513.1:0-297 GCF_000412655.1 Myotis brandtii | reverse complement strand
AACACCAAAAAACAATGGAAAAATATCCTCCAATGAGGATTAACAACAGCAACAACAAAAAGTGGGAGCTTTGTTAATTGACTTGTTTTGGGTCCCATGGTTAACAAACAAAAGGGTGTGTTTTATGATGTGGTTGGACTCCAGATATAAGCCAAGATGCTGGCAGAGCTGCTGCCACAGTTACTCCATGTGAGCCCCAAATTATCCCCAAACCTCAGGCTGTAAGAGAGTGTTCTTTCCAATTGATCATGCCACCTTCTGGAAAAATGTGCATAATCTGAAGTTTAACAAATCAAA
>NW_005258512.1:0-297 GCF_000412655.1 Myotis brandtii | reverse complement strand
CTGGCTTTGTAAAGCGAACCCATGTTTACGATTCTCATCCACATGATCTCCTGCTTGTTTTGTTCATCAGACTGCTGGATGCGATTTCACTGCCTCAGGCAGCTACTTGCTTTCTCTTCCGCATCATCTTAGTCCATGTGCCACACACATTAATGTATGCAGGTGTGAGATACATATTATCCTGATTTTGTTGAAACAGTCCAATTTTATAGCCTTTTACAGTTACCAAATACTCACGGGGAAGTAAAGTACAGCACAGGGAATGTAGTAAAAAATATTGTAGCCCAGCCAGCATGG
>NW_005258511.1:0-297 GCF_000412655.1 Myotis brandtii | reverse complement strand
ATGCACACACATTTATGTTGTGATATTTCCAGAGAAAATAAATTCTATTTAGTATCATACTTCCTACCTAGTCCAGTGCTTCCCACTCATCTGATCTGACAGTGTCCCTCCTCAACTTTCCACAGCAGATGAGGGCCAAGCCCAGCACCAAGAACTTGATACAAACTCATTGAATCTTTGAAACTTCCCTGTGGGGACATTTGAGCTTCATCTCCTTTTTACAGATGAAGAGACTAAGCCAGAGACATTGCATCACTTGACTGAAGTCACACAGCAAGGAGCTAGCATTGCGCACAC
>NW_005258510.1:0-297 GCF_000412655.1 Myotis brandtii | reverse complement strand
AGAATTAAGGGGTTGAGCCCTAGCCGGTTTGGCTCAGTGGACAGATTGTTGGCCTGGGGACTGAACGATCCTTTGTTCAATTCCAAGCAAGGGCACATGCCGTGGCTTGTGGGTTTAATCCCAGGTAGGGGGCATGCAGGAGGTAGCCGATCAAGGAATCTCTCTCATCATTGATATTTCTATCTTTCTATCCATCTCCCTTACTCTCTAAAATCAATAAAAAATATTTTAAAAAATATATATAGTTTTACATTGCAAAAAAGTCAGTTGAGTCATTGAGGATTGAGTGAAATGAAT
>NW_005258509.1:0-297 GCF_000412655.1 Myotis brandtii | reverse complement strand
TATTAAAATTAATGAGTTCATGGAATTTCTGAAACTTCTGATAATGGATAAGGAAGACTGAATAAAAATAGCTGAATTGGGACGGATTATTCTACATTGTATAAATAAGAGAAATAATATATCAAATATTGCTACATTTCAAGCTAATTTAAGGGTAAGACTATATCTTATTTATATCTAAGTGCAAGCACAGGACTGCAGCTTATACAAACAGACCTTTGAGAAGACAGATTTTTTAAAAGCATCCCCTCAGGGCAGACGAATTGGGAAAATGTGCCCAGCACAGAGGTTGCAGTC
>NW_005258508.1:0-297 GCF_000412655.1 Myotis brandtii | reverse complement strand
CCTGTACTGAGTCTTGGTCCTGAGGGCTTTCTATCCCTTTTTTTTTCCTGCAGGTGAGAATCTTAGGGGAGGGTTTCAGTGGAATATTCATCAGCTGTCCAGGTGCATTTTTAATAGGCTGACGCATCAAAATGAGCGTGTAGGGGAATTTGGGATTATTCTTTGGTCTGTTTTATTGTTTTATTTTTTATCTTGGGTCTGTCTGGCTTTAATGTTGTTGTTTTTTTGTTATTTATTCCCCAACTTCATCTGTCCTTGGACTTAACTGGCACACATGGCACTGAGTGGGTCTTTGTT
>NW_005258507.1:0-297 GCF_000412655.1 Myotis brandtii | reverse complement strand
ATGGGAGGAGTGTTGACTTTAGAGACCCATTTGAAAACGAGCATTACCGAGAGTGGGAGAGAAAACACAGAGAGTGGTATGACAAGTTCTACAGAGGTTATGCTGCTGGAGCACAGCCTCGAGCATCAGCAAATGGAGAGAACTTTCCTCCAGAGAGCTTTTCACCACTTCATATCAGGAATTGTCCCCTTACAAGGGGGCGCAGAGAAGTTTACTCGGGTGGACAAAGTCATAGAAGTCGAAACATAGGAGGTAGCAACTCTCCAGACAAGCTCTCACAAAGAGACAGCCACAATC